>NW_027096768.1:0-29837 GCF_019320115.1 Miscanthus floridulus | reverse complement strand
CCTTTGAATTTGATAATGCATGTTTAAAATCTTTTAACATTCTTAAGAAAGCATCATCTCTGCGCCAATCATTCTAACCCCCTGATTGGTCGCTACCTTTTGAAATTACGTGTGATGCTAGTGATTATGTTGTGGGGGCAATTTTGGGACAAACTAAAGATAAAAGCATCATGCAATTGCTTATGCTAGTAAAACTTTGACAGAACCTCAACTAAATTATGCAATAACCGAAAAAGAACTCCTAGCTATTGTTTTCGCTATTGATAACTTTAGACCTTACTTAGTGGGAGCAAAGGTGATTGGTTATACTTATCATGCTGCTTTAAAATACCAGCATAAAAAAGATGTTAAACCTAGATTAATAAGATGGATTTTGTTACTCCAAGAATTTGACTTAGAAATAAAAAATAAAAAGAGAGTAGAAAATTATGTTGCCGATCACTTGTCCAAATGCAGTTTGAGAATTCACAGGAATTATCTATCAATGATTCGCTGTGGGATGACATGCTCTTCAAAGTCACAAAATCCGACCCCTGGTATGCAAATATTGTTAACTTTATGGTTGCGGGTTATGTACCACTAGGGGAGAATAAAAGGAAGCTTATCTATGAAAGTCGTCTCCACATATGGGATGAACCATACCTCTTTAGAGTTTGCTCTAACGGTCTACTCAGAAGGTGTGTGCCGGTGGAAAAAGGCATCAAGATCATCGAATGATACCACTCATCACCATATGGAGGACATTATGGTGGATTCTACACTTATTCAAAGATCTAGAAAAGTGGATTCTTCTAGCCAACCACGTATGAAGACACAAAGGACTTTATTTGAAGGTGTGGAGCATGTCAGAGGCATGGGAACATTAATTCAAGAGATGCCATGTCACTCCACCAACAACCTCTAAATTGAGCTCTTCGATGTCTGGGGAATTGATTACATGGGACCTTTTCTAAAATCAAAGAACTGTGAATACATCTTGGTGGCAATTGACTAGGTCTCCAAGTGGGTTGAAGTCATGCCATGCAAAGCTGCTAATGCAAAGAACTCCAAGAATATATTTGAAGAGGCAATATTTCCAATATTTGGAGTTCCAAGGATGGTGATTAGTGATGGAGGCACTCACTTCACTAACAAGAATTTTCACAATTACTTGTCAAAGCATGGAATCCATCACAATGTCGCTACTCCATATCATCCTTAGACAAGTGGCCAAGCAGAAACATCTAACAAACAAATCAAAAATATTCTACAAAAGACGGTCAATGAGATGGGGACTGCATGGAAAGATCAACTACCTGATGCATTATGGGCTTACATAACGGCCTATAAAACACCACTTGGATTGTCACCATATCAATTGGTCTACGGGAAGACCTATCATCTACTTGTTGAGTTAGAATTCAAAGGTCACTAGGCCATCAAGCGATGGAACATGGACTTTGAAGCCGCAGGAACTAAGAGGAAGATGTAACTCTCTAAGCTTGATGAATGGTGTGAAAAAGCATATCACAACGCCAAGATATACAAAGAGAGGACTAAAAGATGGGAAGGACCATTCAAGGTGATAAGCACATCGTCGCATGGAGCGGTAACACTTCAAAACAATGAAGGTATGTTATTCAAGGTAAATGGCCACCATCTTAAGATCTTTCTAGAACCTAAAAACCCACCTGAGGATTTGGATGAGGTAGATTTCCTAATTTTACCATAGATTTACACCTCTGTCATCCCCCTTACGTTTTGTAACGTGAAAATATACTTTTTGGGATTAGATAAGCGATAGAAGTCATAGCGCAGAAGATGACCTCGAGACCCTGATATGTGGGGCCACCTAGCCCCACCTGGAGGCTGCCCGGCCCACTTGTTAGTCGCCTCATGCCCGGTCAACTTTCTCGTGTCTTCTAGATCTTTCCTCCACAATCCTGCAGTTTTTTCGACGTATTTAGTTTTTCCTCGTTATGAGACCCCATATGGATAGATCTTGACCCCTACTGCAAGTTGTTCCCCCTATATAAGCGAGCCTCTGCTGCCTCCACAACCATCCCATCAGAGCCTTCTCTCTCCAACAACAGCAAAGCTCTCCTCCTCTCTAGTCCCTATGGCCAACAAAGAGATCATCCCCTATGGTTTTGATCCTAGCAAGAAGCCCGACTCGCTCGCGCTAACCGTCATTCCTCCTAAAGTTACTCCTATTCGCTCAAGCCAATCTTACTTCACCCAAGCCATCCATCATCCGGTCCTTGTTCCACTACCGCCGCGTCCACTTCTTGAAGACAAGCCACGCCAACAAGAGCCTCGTCTAGACGTCCAGAAGCTGATTAAGGTGATGAAGGAAATCAACCTCCTTCCTTCAAAGGGACACAAGGTGCTGACTAGAGTGAAGACCAACAAATTTGGAGACGTTACATGTGCAAAATACAAGTTGGTCAGCCCTCGTACCACCATTGATGGAGTTCGCGCTATGCTGGATCAGATCAAGGTTGTTCGGCCAAAGGAGAAGAAGGGGGAAGGCACCATCACCACCTATCCCAGAGGCTCAGAAGCATTGAAGGATGACTATGGCCCTCCTAAATAAGAAGATTGAAGACCTCTCTGACATTATCTATACCCTAGAGCAAAGGATCAACGAAGAACACGTCTATCGCAAGAGCCTACAACATGATCTTAACGCTTTAAATCATTTTGTTGTTAAGATGAAGAAGTGAGAATTAGGTAGTCAATAATAAGGCACGAGTGGTTAGGTCATATGTTTAGGTTACTGGCTTAGCTCAGATCATTAGAATATTGAACTTCGTGTTAGGTCATCAAAAGTTTGTGTTTAGTTTATGCTTGTGTAATAAAGTGCCTTATATATTAATGGAGTCTTCTTATTATTATCATCTACTCTCTATTTCTTTTGGATATGTGTTTTGTCTCCACATGTGCGCATAAAGGTATACAGGAAAACAAGTGTGGGGGTGACACACCGCAACAGCAAGACGGAATTCGATCGCTAAAATCATGAAATTCAGAAAGTAATGAGCGAAGAACCATGCTCGCCAAAGTTGGACCAAAATGGACCCTAGAGCAGGTCGCTCGGCCTCCTACATGGGCCGACCAGCCCATCATGATGTTGCCTCGCCTCGCGCTTTGTCCACGGTCAGGTTTGAGCCCAATACACTCTATTTTTGTATGTTTCGCTTTCCGTTATGAACCGAATTGAAAATCACTTAATAAAACAACTTTAAAACATGAGGAAAGATTATTTCAGTCATGACTTAAGGATAGACTCACATATTACTTTTCCTAGAAGTCATGCTACTGTTGGAAACTTATTATTAGGGACCCATGTTACTTAAGTTGTTGTGGAATGAGATATAGAAGAATAATGAGAACTTGATTCTTGATGTCTTATTATTAGAGAATTTTATTTCAAAAAGTAAAAAGAATAGCTACACCTCTCCTTTGTGGTAAGCAATTTCCTACCAGAGCCAAACATGATATGATAGACTAGGAAACCTTCTACATACACTACTTGCCATTGTATTGAGTTTGGTCAAACCTTGTGACCCTTGTTGAGAAACTTATCATTCTCTCAAGATCAAGATCACGTACACTCCACATATATCTGCTGCTCCTACACTGGGAGTATGCAAACAACATGTTTTCTATCCACCTAAAAATGTTCTACTTCTACAATGGAAATAGACACAAAATATGTTTGATAGGATAAATGCTCCAAGTTCTTGTAAATGTCTCTCTTGAAAGGTTTCAATTGCAGAAAGAGAGGCATGGGCTATGCAAAAGTTATTCATAAAAATAGTATTGGAAAAATGGACAATTGTCTGAGATATTGAAAACAATGGGTACTAGGATGCCCGCCCAAAAAAGAAAGAGATGAATAAGATAGCCCATGTTTGCTTGCAAAAAGTGTTTTTCAAGTTTCAAACAAGAGAGATATGTTTTAGGGAGCATAGTAGAATTAGGTTAGCCACCATATATATATATATATATATATATATATATATATACACACACACACACACACACACACACACACACATGCACATCTTGATCTAAGAGTATGACATCTTTCTCCTTGGATCCTTATTTTGACTTTACAATATATGCAATGCAAGTATGTTTTCATATTCATCCCTACCTGAGCTCTACATAAACTTTTAGAAGTAGGCAAAAAGAAGGCAAAGTTATCAATGCCTTGGTGAGGATCTAAAAATACCATATATATATAGAGTGATTTGAGAGTACTAGAAAAGGAGAAGGTAAGCTATGTTTTGTTTTCAAAATTATTAAAATGTTTCTCCAATTGACTTGACTGAAGGAAGATGGTGATCTATTTCAAGTTGTTCCAATCTTCAACCGCCCAAAGTTTTATGGTAGACACTTTGAATCTTGCAGTGCATGTATGGCTGGGAATGCTTTTATGTTGATGTCTTGTCCTAAGGTTTTGTCTTGAGTAATCCATCCTTTTATCGAGGACAAGTAAAAGCCTAAGTGTGGGGGAGTTTGTTGATGGTGGTTAACATTCATCACAAACCGTCGATATAACTTGCATAAATGGCTAAAATGGATCACCAATGTATACTTAGGGGTTTAAACTGACAAATTCTATGAGTTTTGGTGAATCTATGTTTTTAGTAGGATTAAATCGGAAAACCACCAAGGAGGACCTATTCGTAAAAAGAAATCACGGAATTCCACTACGTAATCGACGTGGGAAGACTCTAGAAGACTCCAGAAGGCTAATCACTGAAGCAATACAAGTGTCTCTAACATGTGGGGCCGCTCGGCCCCTATGGGTCCCACCTATCAGCCTCGTTGTTATGTTGGTTCTCCACCGACTTAAGGATTGCATCTCCTCCGTTCTTTAAGTCGGTTTGATCTAAGGGCTCATATTGGATTCTCCGGGCTATATATACTAGCACCTGCCACCCCCTAGGAGGAGGAATAGGCATTTAATCCTAAGAGCTGAGAAGCCAAAAACCCTAATTCAGATGTCCACCAGGATCATAGCTAGCAATCAAGAGAAGATTAGTCCTCAATAGGATCTAGTCTTGTATTAGAGATAGTGAGATAGAGTGAGAGGGAAGAGTTTGGAGGAGTCCCGGCCTGTCGGAGCTCTTTCTATGGCTTGTACCCTGGTGGAATCAAGTTCTTGAGCTTGCTTCTGAGATTTATCTAGTAATCGACTTCTAATTCAAGTAAGCATCTTATTCATATTGTTCTTCAGGTTTGCGACTCTCTTTTGAGTGCTTTAATCCTTTGTAGCTCCTGGGTTAAAGTAGTATTCATAGTGTAAGCATGGTGCTTAGACTCGGTTACTCGTGGATATACCCTATTTTTCGGATCGATGGTAGCTCGTGAGGGTGACTTTTATAGCCTCGTTGAATCCTTTGCAGTCCACCTCTCATTAATAGGCCTAGCAGGACATTGTTGCTATAGGAAACACACTCTGCATGTGTTTTCTCTAGTAACACCCCCAGAATTGAACAATGGAAGACAAAGCTTACCGAAGTTAGAACAAGAAGACTTTAGGAGTGTCCTCTATGCTCCTATTATCTAGCCTTGATTGTGAAGTTGGGATAAGTTAGATTTGGTTATTCTCACACACGTTTCCTCGAGTTCGATATAAAACTGGGTACTCCCGGTGAAGTGCTACATTGGTATATTATCCGTGCGCTTGCAGATTATTCTGTGTGCATTAATTTATACCCACAGTGAGGTGTATCAGACAGCCACTGTGCAAGTTCCTCATTTTGTGGGCAGTAGGGTCTCTGATAGGCTCAACTCAACTGTTGATATGGAAACCACAAGGAAAAATGAGTTCGGTGGAATTATGGTCGCCGTGCTTGATCGTAAGTTGATTCCGAGGAAGATGGACGTAGTTATTGGTGACCACTATTTTGACTTGGAATTTGAAGTTGAGAAGAGAGGTTTTGATGAGAATGGTAAGGAAGTTGACATTGTTTGGGATGGTGGAGAAGATGATGGAGAAGGAGAAGGGTAGACGTAGGATCCAAACAGTGGAGGTGTACTAGTTGATGACCAATCAAATGAGAGGGTGAACAAGAGGTCAAAAGGGAATGATGGGGGAGGCAGTGGGGAGGAGAAAGGGCATGGATCTCAGTCTGAAAAGGGTGCTCCTGTTAACAAGGGTCATGTACTTAGTGAGGAGGAGTTTCAGGAGTTCCTTAATTGGAAGGCTAGCAAGGTGTTAGATAAAGCTGTGGATGAGGTTCTAGAGGAAATGGCTACAAAGGTGATGGAAGAAAAGGAGGAGCCCTTGGAGTTGGCATCGGTTTTCCCTGCTGATGACATCTCAGTTGAGACAGAGGCAAGGAAGGATGCGATGGAAGTGGAGGAGAGTACGGCTGACACTCTAGTTGAGTTGGGGAAAACTTCAGAAGTAGGTGCGGAAGCTAATGAGGAGGAGCGCTGCACGGGGGTTGCTCAGGGCGGACTTGCTGATGCCAAGGTCGTGGGAGCTACGCTGATTCCTGAGGTTGTGATGTCCCTGTCCAGGGCGAGCCCACGGCTGGCTGGCGTAGCAGCAGGGCATACGCTGGTGCGAGCAGAACATGTGGTGTAGTCCAGGAATCTGGAGTATAGCATAGGTAACAACTTGACTGGTTCCCCTTACTTTCCCCTATCAAATGTTGTAGTTAACCTACGGGCTTTGGGCTTAGGGGTGGGCAGTAACAATCAGATTTCCTTTGAAACAAATGTCCAGAACTTAGTGGAGGGGGGATTTAGTTACTAACAGACCTAGCCCTTTGTTGGGGGTAGGAGAGGTTGATTTTTCAGATGGTGAATCAGTCGATTCTGAAAGTTTTGAGAGAAAAGCGCTACAGTTTTTGTGTGGCGATTTAATGGAAGAAATTTTTGATGATGACAGTTATCACGTAAGTAGTGATCTTAAAACTGTTCAGAGGAAACCTGGCGCTAAGTCATCAAGGAAAAGGGCTTCAAGAAAGCTGAAGGTAAAAATTAATAAGATTAATGCAAAATGAAAGGAATTTTCTAGAATAGCAGAGGTCTTCGTGACTTGGCTAAAACCAAATTTTTAAGTAACGTGGCAAGAGAGCAGGGACTAGATTTCATTGCTCTCTTGGAAACCAGTAAAAAGGATTTTACGCAGGCTTCACTTGATAGGTGTTGTGGGGGAGGAATTTTGTATGGCACTGGACCAAACCGCACAGGAGGTCTGGTGGCATGCTGCTAGGAGTTAATCTAGATGAATGTGATGTTAGAAGTATAGAGGAGGGAGGCTTCTTCATCAAGTTTGACCTCAAAAATAGGAGTGATGACTTTCACTGGTGCTTAGTGGCAGTCTATGGGGCGGCTCAACGAGTTTACAGAAAAAATCCTAACGGAATTAGTATAGGCATGTACGAAAGTCTCTCTTCCTCTTCTAGTTGGTGGAGACTTTAATATAATCAGGAGCCCAAGTGAGAAAAATATTGATAACTACGATGATCGATGGCCCTTTCTATTTAATGCTATCATTGATGGGTTAAATTTAACGAAGATAGAGATGTCGGGAAGAAAATTCACTTGGGCCTATTCTAGAAATGTACCAACTTACGAAAAATTGATAGGGTGCTAGCCAGCACGGAGTGGGAGCAGAGATTTCCCTTAGTCACTGTTGATGCTCTGACTAGGGAAATTTCTGACCATACTCCCCTTCTTAGCACTAGCGAGAAGGTGAACAGGAGAAGACAGCCTGAGTTCAAATTTGAACTTAGCTGGATCCTTCAAAAATATTTTTCCAAAACGGTCATGAGGGTTTGGAAAAGTGTAGATTATGGATCTACACCAATGAAGAAATGGTAGAATAAGGTTAGAAGGTTAAGGCAATTCTTGAGGGGATGGGAAAAGAATGTGAATGGGAATTTTAGAAGAGAAAAGGAGGAGCTATTTCGGATAGCTAAGGAACTAGATTTAAAAGCTGAATCTCAGCTTTTAAGCCAACAAGAGATAGACTTGGAGCAAAGTGTGAAGGAAAGAATCACACAATTGCTTCAGGAAGAAGAAATCAAATGGTTCCAAAGAGCAAAAACTAAGAACCTACTAGAAGGGGACAATAATACTAAATATTTCCGTATTGTGGCCAATGGAAAGAGAAGGAAGACAAGGATCATTCAGCTCGAACTAGGATGGGGAAATGATTGAAGGGCAAGAAAACTTAAAAGCTTTCATAACAAAATATTATAAAAGACTTGTTTGGGTCATCACGGAGAAATAATTTCTCTCTTGATGAATCACAAATAAGTGATATACCTCAGGTTAATGAGAGAGAAAATAAGACTGTTGATAGAAGAGTTCACAGAAAAGGAAGTAAGAGAAGTCGTCTTTCAAATGAAACATAATAAGGCACCAGGACCTGACTGGCTTTCCGGCAGAATTCTACCAAGTGTTTTGGTCTCTCATTAAAGATGACCTAATGGCCATGTTTTGAGAATTCCACGATGGTAGTCTGCCTCTTTTTAACCTTAATTTTGGGACAATCACTCTAATTCCAAAACAAAAGGAAGTAAAACAAATTCAGCAGTATAGGCCTATCTGCATGCTCAATGTGAGCTTCAAGATCTTTACTAAGGTCTTAGCTTAAAGGTTAACTGTTGTGGCTGACAAAGTAGTAAGAAAGTCGCAAACGGCATTCATGCCGGGAAGAAACATATTGGAAGGTGTTGTGATTTTACATGAAACAATTCATGAGCTGCACAAAAAGAAGAAGAATGGGGTGATACTAAAATTGGATTTTGAAAAGGCTTATGACAAGTCAACTGGGCCTTTGTACAACAGACTCTTAGGATGAAGGGTTTCTCGCCAGTTTGGTGTAAAAGATTGAAGAGGTTGTGAGTCGAGGAAGTGTGGGGATCAAAGTAAATGAGGAAGTGGGCCATAACTTCCAGACCAGAAAAGGACTTAGACAGGGGGATCCTCTGTCACCAATCCTTTTCAATTTGGTTGTGGATATGCTATCCATCCTTGTTTTGAGAGCAAAGAACTGTGGACAGTTTAGGGGATTGGTACCCAACCTTGTTGATGATGGGTTGTCCATTCTGCAGTACGCAGATGACATGATATTATTTGTGGAGGATGATTTAGAGGAGGCCAGAAATCTAAAACTTGTATTGGTGGCCTTCGAAAAATTGTCAGGCTTGAAAATTAATTTTCACAAAAGCGAGTTGTTTTGTTTCGGTGAGGCTAAGGACAGAGGTAAAGAGTACGTAGAGCTTTCGGTTGTGTAGAGGGAAGCTTTCCCTTCAAATACTTAGGAATCCCAATGCACCATCGGAAACTCTCAAATAAGCACCGGAGTTCTATAGAAGAGCGATTCCAGAAGAAACTGAGTAGCTGAAAAAGGGAAGTTTCTTTCCTCAGGGGGTAGACTAGTGTTGATTAACTCGGTCCTGTCAAGTTTACCAATGTTTATGGTGTCCTTTTCCATCCCTAAAGGGGTACGAAAAAGACTAGATTATTATCGATCCAGGTTTTTCTGGCAGTGTGACGAGCACAAAAAGAAGTTGAGGCTGGCTAATTGGAGTATCCTATGTAAACCAAGGTGCATGGGGGGACTGGGAATTTTGGATTTCGAAATTCAAAACAAGTGTTTACTTAGTAAATGGTTGTTTAAGCTTTTTAATGAAAATGGTTTGTGGCAAGAGGTACTTAAGAAGAAGTACGTCAAAGATAAATGTCTGTCTCAAATTGAAAAAAAAAGGCCGGGAGACTCACACTTCTGGTCTGGGCTGATGGAAGTGAAGGAATTACTGCTACAGCATGGAAGGTTTAGGGTTCAGAACGGTCACCAAACGAGATTTTGGGAGGATATATGGGTCGATCGAGAACCGCTAATGCGGATATTCCCAAACCTGTACAGGATAGTAAGGAAGAAAGGGGTTTCAGTAGCCAGTGTACTAAGTTCGACCCCGCTGAACATCTAGTTTAGGCGGGGATTAGTGGGGGAGAGACTGGAAAGAATGGCTCAAGCTGGTATCTCTAGTGTTACCGGTAAGTCTGAATAGCGACAAGGATATCTTCATTTGGCAAACAAAGAAAAATAGAGTGTTTTCAACAGAGTCGTTGTATAGAGAAATTATGAAAAGGGAGAAAATTTCGGGGAAACACTTGTTCTGGAAAGCAAAGTTACCTTTGAAAATCAAAATCTTCCTGTGGTACTTAAAAACGGGGGTAATCTTAACGAAGGATAACTTAATAAAGAGAAGATGGAAAGGGGATGCTAAATGTGACTTCTGTGGTTTGGAAGAAAATATTCAACACCTCTTTTTTGATTGTCGGGTGGCCAGATTCGTTTGGAACATGCTGTTTTTCACCTTTAACATTCATCAACCAAAAAGCACTTCTCATATGTTTGGATCTTGGTTAAGGAGTTTTGCTCCTGGGTTAAGATGCCAAATAATTGTGGGAATGGCGGCCATGTGTTGGGTCTTATGGTTGAATAGAAATGATGCAGTGTTCCAAAGGTTAGTTACTAACTCCTATTTGCAGGTAATTTTTAGGGGAACTTTTTAGATCAGGCAATGATCATTGCTGTCTAAAGAGGAAGAGGGAAGAATGATGAAAGAAGGATGCAAACGTCTAGAAGGAATGGCGCTCCAACTCTTTGGCTCCAGAAATTGGAAGAATCTGAAGAGATTAGGAGTGTAAAGTCCTCCTGTGTTGCCTTCCTTTTGAAGTTGGTTTTAGTTTTCTGTGATGGGAGATCAGTTAACTAGTTGTGCTGTTATCTTCTATTGTAAGATCACGGTTTATTGTCAGGTTAGGTCCGCCTAGCAGAGCTCTGGGCTCAGTCCCATTCATGTATGTTTTAAGCTCTAAGCATTCACGGGTGAATGTGAAGGCTGGGATATTTATTCAGTAATCTAAAAAAAAAGAACCAGATATTTTTTCAATCATCTTTCCTTCTTCTCTTCTCAATAACCCCTTCTAGGGCCCCATGCCGGGAGCGGGAGGGCTGCTACCGCCACGCTGTGCCCTGTGACGGGATGGCCGCTGCCGCCACACTGCGCCTTGCACCGCTGCCGCCACACTGCGCCTTGCACCGTCTAGGCCAGACATGGATGGCCACGCACTCGTCCCGTGCCAAGTTTCATGCGGGCAGGCAACCATCATCCATCACCGTGTTGTGCCACGCCTAGGGCAGGCCTCCGCCACTGCGCCGCTGTTGAGACTGGAGAAACTAGAAGAGAGGAAAGAGGAAGGGATATTTATTTATCATTAACATGCCTGACCCCACGTATAAAGGGAATGATGTTTTCTCAATCTGAAGGAGCACATGTTCATTATGCATATTGTAATTCAGTTTTCTAAATCTCCTATACTAGATTTTAAAGGAAAAGATGTCTAGTAAAGATGCTTTACTCTATCAACAAACTAAACCCACCTCAGATGGTCAGATTGTTTTTGGTGAAAAACTGTCCATCCAGGTGGGTGTTCACATTTTCTAAATTTAATTAGAATTTAATTTAATTAATGATGGATACACATGAACCATTCGCTTGTCGTGATTCATTGACGTGCACGAGAAGCCTACACTATGCACAAGAATCGGCCAAGGTACTCTTGAACAAGAAAATGCAGTGCTTATGTGTTTCAATCAGCTACGTGAGATCATAGCTTTTTTGTATACAAATGTTGTAAAACATTTTAAACAATTGATGGGTCTGTTTTGGACCCTGATCAGTGAGTGAAACTATGAAAGTAAACTAGGTGGGGTGTTAGACTGCCGTCCCCCTCTCATCAATTGCGTGGTCAGCTACACCGGCTATTAGTCACCGCCTTTCCTAAGCTGATTGGTTTGACCCACACGCGGCCAACTGAAAACCAGCTATACCATGCATATTCTAACATTATATATGGGACTAATACGTTCCAGTTTCACATTCGCACTTACTACCGCCATCCCAATGAAAAAAGATACAACTCTAGATGTGTCCGTAGTTAAATTATCTTATATTTGTCTAAATTTATATAAAACTATGAGCATTTATAATTTAAATACATATATTATGAAAATATATTTTGTAAAAAAATTATAGATCAGCTGGTGGTGGAACCTGCCCACCCGATTTCAAGCCTTTGACTTGGCACGGGTGCTCGTATTTTTCTGGATTATTTAACAGCACTATGCTTTTAATGGTAGGCGACGTCTCGGGTCGTCGACAGCGAGGCGCCCACGGTGACTTTGTGAATCTCGAGATATGTCGGCTTAGTCCTTCGGAGGTGCTCATAGGGGTAGGACTTACGTTTGTGTCCATAGGGGTGAGTGTGCATGCATATTATGGATGTCTACGTTGTGCTATGTAATTCAAAAAAAAAAGAAACATAGCAACACTTATTTGATCGATATCATTAGTTGGGTCAAACAACAGGACTGCCTTGTTGTTTATATAAATTTTTTCAAACTTGAGATAGTTTGAGTTAGTCACTACTCCAGAATACCATGATGTGGTTTTTCTATCACCGCTGGTTGTGCCAACCCGACAGCGATAGGTGATTAAAAGATTAAAAAAATATGTGTTTTTAAATACATTTTCCCACAAGCACATACCAGCTGAGCTACGCGACACATGTGACTATACAATTGACGCCATTCTTTTAACTACATATTTTTAAATCTTATATTATATATTTAACACTCAAAATAATCTCAAATCAAAAGTTATTAACTGCAAAGTTGTAGATCTCATTGATTACTACAACTTTGATGTTGACTTTGTCTCCCTTCGACCTTGTTAATCATGTCAAATCTGATTGAAAAACTTATATTGAATATTTGAACTTGTAAATCATCTCAAATTAAAAAGTCATCAACTACAAATTTTTAGACCTCTTTAAACTCTACAACTTTGATATAAAGTTTATCTTAATCCAATATCATATAAAAAAGTTATAAATTTTTATGCAAAATAGCTATCACTGTATGTTGAAACTACGAACAGACAGTGATAGGTCACTGTCGGTTTCAACCCACGAACCTACAATGATAGATGGACACTGATAGTCCTATCACTCCGGTTGAAGTGAACTGACAGTGATACTCTATCACTGCTGGTTCCAGAACAACCAGTAGTGTTAGACCGACAGTGAGAATGTCAGTTCTGTAGTTGTGAGTACTGTGGTGGAATTATATTTTTTACCAGAGGCAGTAATAAAGCTCAACCAAACATTTGTCAATGTCTTATCACTCAGTTTTTAATTCATTGTATTGTGATTCAGAAATGCTATATAACATACATGTGTTTTAGCACAAAAAAACACATGAATTTTTTTTTGTCCCTCTCTCCCTCTCTTTTCACAGGTGGAGGAAGCGTCATCGTCGTCCTCGTCCAGTACCATGCGGTTTGCGGTGGTCGACATGACGGCGCTAGCCAACCTGCGGCCGGACGGCCACCCGGGGCCGTACATGCTAGCTTTTGCATGTCTTCACTTCGTTCATATCATCCACGATCTGCATGAGAAAACCGATCGATGTTGACTGTATATATATGAGCTGCAAGTTTGAGAAAACCGATTTGTCCTTTTGTCCTTGCATAGAAAAAAAATGTTTCTTGTGATCTGTGGATCTGTGATCTTGTGATTTATGATTGTCTGGAGGTAGAAGAAGGCTGGAGGTAGAATGAGGATGGAGGTTGTTGGATTTTAATTCTATGGTGCAAAAAAATCCATGTGTAGAAACTGTATAAAACACATAGTTGTTGGATAGATCGACTCTGATTCAGAAATGCTGGGCCGGAGTACATTCTCTAGATCAGCGATGCAGCCGCATCGCTTTCATTTCACAATCCACCGCAGCAGTTAGAACCCTGTGAAGATTGTGTAGGCTTTGTTAATCGAAGAGCACACAAATGGCATAACTAACATAGTATACTAGACACAAGCTAAGTAAAGTCGTCTTCTTCAGGGCCTTTTAATTCCTTTTGCGTCATCCACGGCAAATTCTTATGCCGACGTCTTCTTCTGTATGTAGTGTCATCCAAAAGTTAACTGCAAGTGGCAGAAAAACAAAAGCCGCCAGACACCAATAATCCTATTCAGATTTAAGAATTTGCTCCTGGAAGAAGAGATCCCATTCAGAATCAGTGACGAGTCTAGAAAATTAAGATAGGAGACTTCTCTCATTATCTTCTACCTCTAACTTCTTCTGAGATGCTGAAGACCCTACACAAGAATATGTGGACCTTTTTGGCTGCAAATCCGGTGAGTTCCCAGTCAAATATTTGGGCATCCCAATCCATTACAGAAAGTTAAGAAATGCCGACTGGAGAGTGGTAGAGGAACGGTTTGAGAAAAGACTCAGCAGTTGGAAAAGCAAACATCTATCAATAGGGGGTAGATTGACGTTGATAAACTCTGTCTTGAGTAGCCTCCCAATATATATGATGTCTTTTTTGCAATTCCAAAAGGGGTTCTTAAGAAACTGGATTATTTTAGATCCAGGTTTTATTGGCAAGGTGATGAACATAAGAGAAAGTACAGACTTGCGAAGTGGTCTATTCTTTGCCAGCCAAAAGATCAGGGTGGTTTAGGAATAGCTGATTTAAATCTTAAGAACATCGCTCTGCTGAGTAAATGGCTTTTCAAGCTTCTAACGACAGATGGTACTTGGCAACAATTGCTAAGAAATAAATATCTAGGATCTAAACCATTAGTGCAGGTGGAAGGAAAACAAGGTGACTCCCATTTTTGGGCTAGCTTGCTGAAGGTGAAACATGATTTCCTCCGCTTTGGATCCTTCATTATTAAAGATGGATCACAAGTCATATTTTGGGAAGACAAATGGTTAGGCAATGATAGTTTGATGAACCAGTACCCTGGTCTATACAACATTGTTAGACCAAAGTTTCTCACAATTTCAGAAGCTCTGAGCTCCTATCCACCTAATTTTTCCTGGAGACGAGATCTAATAGGTTCTAAATTAGTGGAGTGGAATCATCTTTTAGCACGCCTAGCCAATTTTTTGCTGTTACAAGGTCATGACGAATTCCACTAGTCTTTGCATCCGAATGGGCAATTCTCGGTGAAATCGCATTACAAAGCAATGATACAAAACCCAGTTCCAAATTTAAATAGACGGTTATGGAAACTAAAAGCACCTCTTAAACTAAAGATTTTTATGTGGTATCTTAGGAGGGGGTAGTGTTAACAAAGGATAATTTAATTAAGCGTAATTGGCATGGAAGCAAAACTTGTTGCTTTTGTCACGAAGAGGAGACGATTCAGCACTTGTTCTTGGACTGCCATTTCGCGAGATTTATTTGGAGTTTTCCTCAAATTGCTTTCAATCTAACAAAACCCCTAAGCGTGGCACATATGTTTGGTAACTGGCTAAATGGAGTCACAAAACATTTGAGATCTTTATTTCTTCTTGGGGCAGCAGTGACTTGCTGGTCTATTTGGTTACACGAGAATGACTTGGTTTTTGAAAAGAAAAAACTTAATTCTCCACTGCAGGTTATCTATGCAATCTTCCACAGACTCCTTTCGTGGGCTATCCTTCAAAAGTCGGAGCTCCAGGATACAGTTGTTGCGGTATCGCGACTTTTGGAGCAAGTGGCGAAGGATATCTTTACCCGGGCATATGGGTGGCGATCTAGTCTTATGATTGAATGTCACTAGGTTGCTATGTGCCTATCCTTTAGGCAGAGGCTGGGAGCATTTCGTCCTAAAGTCGTGTATCAACTCGATGTATTGCTTCTTGGGATGCAATAAAATCTTCCGTTTCCAAAAAAACAACTTCTTCTAAGCTTTCTTTGGTAACAAACTGCCAATTTATGGCAAGGCTTAAGAGGGGCTCTATACTTCGAGTAGCAGTAGCGGGAACTCAAGTCCACCCCACCACAGTGCTAGATCTGCCCCTGTTCAGAATGGCCGCGGCGCATGTTCTAATTCGTCGTCTTTCCTGCTGGTACCTCAGCATGCCGTCATCAAGCTCTCTTCTTCAAATTAAACTGACTGGTTTGATTATTATTCCTCAATACTTACTCTAATCGATCGTCGGGTTGTCCTCCTAGCTGCCGTGCGCTGCATTACCATACCATTATCCCCAGCTGGCCGGCCCCTCCACGTCTGCAGTGTCTATCCACGCCCGAACCCTGCTGTGGCCTGGTCTGCCTCTCGACGACCTCTCTCCCCAACAGTATAATATGCATGATCATTAGCCTGTAGTGATCATGACGAACATGCACATTGATAGCGCAAGCAAGTTCATCATTGCATCATCTAGCGTTAAGTTGGCAATATAGTGTAGCCTTGCCGGCCGCTTTCTTCTTCACTCGGTGACGACGACCAGCTTTACAGTTCATGGCCTTGTTTAGATTGCAAATTTTTGCAATCTGGACACTGTAGCACGTTTCGTTTGTATTTGACAAACTTTGTCTGATCATGGACTAACTAGGCTCAAAAGATTCGTCTCGTGATTTACAACCAAACTGTGCAATTAGTTATTTTTTTTACCTACATTTAATGCTCCATGCATGCGTCCAAAAATTGATGTGATGGAGAGAGAGTGAAAAAACTTAAAATTTTAAGGCAATCTAAACAAGGCCATGCATCGACGACTGTGACTATCACATTCCCAACCACCCACTTGCGCTTAGCATCACACTAGTAGTTACGTAGTATATAGCAGCAGCTCGTCGTCGCATCCCATGGCGGGGCCGGGGCATGCGCATGACCTTGACCTACACCTAACCAACACTACTAGAGAACAGACTTTAGAACGATGTACCTTTAGTCCCGGCTGGTATTACCAACCGGGACTAAAGCTTTTAGTCCCGGTTTGGGTGATGCCCCAGGAATAAAGATTAATCTTTAGTCCCGGTTTGGACCCCTAACCGGGACTAATAATCCCGGCCTATAATTCAGCTCATTTCTTCCTCCCCGAGCCCGAGCCATTCCATTCAAACTCACTGCCTCTGTTTTTCAGCTTGCTGTTGTTCTTGCTCTCTCCCCCTCCATTGGTGTTGCTCTTCGATTTTGGAGGTAACAAACTTAATCCTCTTATGTTTTATCAGTAGCTATCTCATTTTGCGATGTAGATGCATGTGTAACTTTATATGTTGGACTTTATTATGATTTTATATGTAAACTTAGAAAATTGTAGAAAATCCGTACTAGTTGAACTTGCGGACCGTGTTCAAGTCGGCGAGCATGTTCTCTGCCGAGCGGTAACGGACGTCAAGGAGGAGCTTTGATTCTACGAGGGAGAGCGGCAACGGTCGTGGAAGACCGTGTTCCCTTTCTCGTAGAATCGGAGCTCTTCCTTGGCCTAGTACGGTGCCGTCCGGTGGAGAAATGCTCGCCGAGTTGATCACGTAAGCAAGGTCAACTAGTACGGATGGTTATTTATTGAAACATATTTTTGAGCTATAATTTGATGGATATTTGATAACTTCAGACCTACAAATGTCATCTACAAATGTTACTATCCTCGGCAACCTAAACGTCCGCAAGCTCGCCGATATCGAGCAGGTCACTTAGAATTTTTTTTTCCATGAAATGAACTACTTAGAAATCATGCCTTTTTTTAGAATTAATTTTCCATGAAATGAAAAACTTAGTAAATAGTTAGAAAATTATAGAAAATCCGTACTAGTTGAACTTGCGGACCGTGTTCAGCTCGGCCAACATGTTCTCTGCCGAGCGGTAACGGACGTCAAGGAGGAACTTTGATGCTACGGGGGAGAGCTGCAACGGTCGTGGAAGACCGTGTT
Source organism: Miscanthus floridulus (assembly GCF_019320115.1). Lineage (NCBI taxonomy): Eukaryota > Viridiplantae > Streptophyta > Magnoliopsida > Poales > Poaceae > Miscanthus > Miscanthus floridulus. Next base: position 12,096 of record NW_027096768.1, on the reverse strand, counting down.
CTCTTTCTCGTAGAATCGGAGCTCTTCCTTGGCCAAGTACGGTGCCGTCCGGTGGAGAAATGCTGGCCGAGATGATCACGTAAGCAAGGTCAACTAGTACGGGTGGTTATTTATTGAAACATGTGAAATCCGTACTAGTTTTGTTTAAATATATCATTTTAGAAAATATGAAATTTACACTAGTTTGCAAAAATAAGTATAGAAAGTAGATGACAACTGGTACCGGATCATCGGCCTCTTGTTCGGTTGCGAAACGACTGAGGCCAGAACTCCCTCTCATTATCTGCGGCAAGTGTAAGCAGAAGATTGTGATGGAGTACCGAGTCAAGAGACAGGGACCCAACAAGGGCCGTGTTTTCTACAAGTGCCCGGATCGCGATGTGAGTTTCTTACGCATTTTATCTTTATGGCTAATTGACCTGCTTTTCTTGAATATTTTTGACTAAATATTTTTTGGCTTTAATTACAGTGGGAGGGCAATGGATGCGATGGTTGGTACTGGGAGGAAGATTATGCTACATACGTGCAGAATTTGGGTGCGCTTGAGGTAGCGGCTGCTGCTGATGAGGCAGTGAGCCAGCAGGAGAAGCTTATTGATATTCAACAGAAGAATGATTTGTCTGTTTTAGTTGCGTACGATCATGAAATAATTATGTTACTGAAGTGCATTATAGTTTTAGTTTGTTTAGTGATAGTTGGGATTGCTTACGTTGTAGCCAGACTTAGTTAATTAATCAACCGTGTGTGTGTCATTTATGTTGTGTAATAAAATACTAAATTATGTTCAAGGTTTTCATAATTTGTCGTGTAATATAGATTATGTCACGCCATTGGATGTACAATGCCGATCGCCGCTCCCAAGACTTTATTGAGGGCTTGCACTATTTCTTAGGTGTGGCCGAGGCAAATAAGCGGGATGGTTTCATGTGCTGTCCATGTGCCCTATGTAAGAATTTAAAGGAATATTCAAGCTCAATGAGTCTTCATTCACATTTGCTTAAGTCAGGTTTCATGTCAAACTATATATGTTGGACTAAGCATGGAGAAAGCGGGGTCATGATGGAAGAAGGTGAAGGAGAAGATTTAGACATTGATGACATTATTGCTCAGTATGGTGCCTTTGATGATACTACAATGGGGGGAGATGAAGAAGAGGTAGCGGTAGAAGATGATCTCGGTGATGCTCTTGGCGATGCCATTCGTGATGCACAACAAGAATGGGAAAGTGAAAAAGAGAAAGTTAAGTTCGAGCGCATGCTTGAGGATCATAGGAAGTTGCTATACCCGACGGCCGAAGAGGGGCAAAAAAAGCTGGGTACAACACTGGAATTGCTACAATGGAAGGCAAAGAATGGTATATCCGACAAGGCATTTGGGAATTTATTGAACCTCATAAAGAAGATGCTTCCGAAGCCAAATGAATTGCCCACCACTATGTACGAAGCAAAAAAGGTTGTCTGCCCATTGGGATTAAAAATCCAGAAGATACATGCATGTCCTAATGACTGCATCCTCTACCATGGCAATGAATACGAGAATTTGGATGAATGCCCGGTATGTAAAGCAACGCGGTATAAGATCAGGCGCGATGATCCTGATGACGTCGAGGGTGAACAACGTCCTAGAAAGAAAATCCCTGCCAAGGTTATGTGGTATGCTCCTATAATACCACGCTTAAAATGTTTGTTCAGAAATAAAGACCATGCAAAGTTGTTGCGGTGGTATAAAGAAGACCATAAGGTAGACAATATGCTGAGACACCCAGCTGATGGGTCCCAGTGGAGAGCGATAGACAGGGAATTTCCAGAGTTTGCAAATGAGGCTAGAAACTTAAGGTTCGCCTTAAGTACAGATGGTATGAATCCTTTTGGAGAGCAGAAAACTAGTCATAGCACTTGGCCAGTTACTCTATGTATCTACAACCTTCCTCCATGGTTATGTATGAAGCGGAAGTTCATTATGATGCCGATCCTCATCCAAGGTCCGAGGCAACCTGGCAACGATATTGATCTCTATCTGAAGCCATTAGTTGAAGAACTTCTAGTTTTATGGAACAAACCAGGTGTACGTGTCTGGGATGAGTACAAACAAGAACACTTTGACCTACGAGCAATGTTGTTCGTAACAATCAATGATTGGCCTGCTTTAAGTAATCTTTCAGGTCAGACAAACAAAGGATATAATGCATGCACACATTGTTTTGATGACCTTGACAGTATATATTTGAAAAGATGTCGAAAGGTCGTGTACCTTGGCCATCATTGATTCCTTCCGTTGAATCACCAAGTAAGAAAGAAAGGGAAGCATTTTAAAGGTAAGCCAGACCATCGGAAGAAGCCTCATAACCGAACCGGGGAAGATGTACTCGCAATGGTCAAGGATGTGAAAGTAGTATTTGGAAAGGGACAAGGCAGTGAATCTGTTCCCAAAGATGCTAAGGGACACGCACCCATGTGGAAGAAGAAGTCCATCTTTTGGGAGCTACCCTATTGGCAAGTCCTAGAGGTCCGCAACGCAATCGACGTGATGCACCTAACAAAGAATCTTTGTGTGAACCTGTTAGGATTCATGGGTGTGTACGGGAAGCCAAAGGATTCACTTGAAGCACGCCAGGACTTGCAGGGCATGAAAGAACGAGACAATCTTCATCCAGAGAAGACAGATGATGGACGTCATTACTTAAGTCCTGCTAGCTACACGCTTAGCAAAGAAGAGAGGGACAGCATGTTCGAATGTCTAAGCAGCATCAAGGTCCCATCGGGATTCTCCTCCAATATAAAGGGTATAATAAATGTGCCAGATAAGAAATTCCTAAACTTAAAGTCCCATGACTGCCACGTGCTTATGACGCAATTGCTTCCAGTTGCTTTAAGAGGAATTCTACCTCCACATGTACGTCTAGCCACCGTGAAGCTATGTGCATTCCTCAATGCAATTTCTCAGAAGGCAATCAATCCAGTGGAACTAGCTACTCTACAGAATGATGTGGTTCAATGTCTTGTCAGCTTTGAGTTGGTGTTCCCTCCATCCTTCTTTAATATCATGACACACATCCTAGTTCATTTGGTGAAGGAGATTAGTATTCTTGGACCTGTGTTCTTACATAACATGTTCCCCTTCGAGAGGTTTATGGGAGTCTTGAAGAAATATGTGAAAGTCCGTTCTAAGCCTGAAGGAAGCATCGCCCAGGGCTATGGAACAGAGGAGGTCATTGAGTTCTGTGTTGACTTTATTCCTGACCTTGCCTCGATTGGTGTTCCCGAATCACGACACGAGGGGTGACTCAGTGGTAAAGGAACTTTAGGGAAGAAAACATATATCGGCATGGAAGACGATTATTTCAATAAAGCACACTACACAGTTCTTCAGAACTCGTCATTGGTGTATCCGTACATCGAGATACATAAGGAGTTCTTACGATCCAAATTTCCAGGGAAGACTAAAGCTTGGATTAGGCGTCAGCACATGGAAAGTTTCAGTGGTTGGTTGCGAAAAGAATGTCAAGGCAATGACAATATTGATGAGCAACTGTATTTGTTGGCTAGGCAGCCATCGTGGCATATCCTCACGTACCAAGGGTACGAGATAAATGGGAATACATTTTACACAGTTGCCCAAGATAAAAGGAGCACCAATCAAAATAGTGGTGTTCGCATAGATGGAACAGATCCAAATGGGAATATACAAACATATTATGGCCGCATAGAAGAGATATGGGAACTAGACTACGCACCTAATTTTAAAGTCCCTTTGTTCCGGTGCCAATGGGTGAAGCTGACCGGAGGAGGGGTAACAGTCGACAAAGAGTATGGAATGACAACAGTGGACCTCAACAATATTGGGTACAAAGAGGAACCATTCGTCCTTGCTGCCGATGTGAGTCAGGTGTTCTATGTGAAAGACATGTCTACAAAATCAAAGAGAGGAAAAAAACGAAGACATCAACTCAATGATCAATGAGCCAAAGCGCCACATAATTCTTTCTGGGAAAATAAATATAGTGGGAATTGAAGACAAGTCAGACATGTCAGAAGATTACGAAAGAAATGTCCGAATTCCACCCTTCATAGTGAAGAAAGATCCAAGCATCATGTTAAATGATGAAGACACTCCATGGTTACGACAAGATCATAACCAAGGGTCATACGTCAAGAAGAAATTCACTGTTGTGCCCGCATGATACAACGATGCATGTTTAATATATTATGTTTTAGAGACAGATATTATGTAATATGTTGTGACTTCACAATTGTAGATCTTGCTGAGATGATCAAACTTGGTATTCAGAGTTTTCGGGACCCTAGATTGTCTCAAATTGAAAAGTTTTGAATACCGAGTTTGTTAAGCTCATCAATATATACAATCCTTATATAGGCCATTTTTCATTTGAGAAAGCTTGAACAAAATGTAGTTCAAATTTCACAAGTGTGTGACATAGTTTTAGAAAGTATATATGAGATTCAAGAAGTTGTGACTAGTGTTTGATAAAAATTTCTCAAATGGGAAAATGAGCTATGTAACAATTGTAGATCTTTCTGAGATGATCAAACTTGGTATTCAGAGTTTTTTCATCTGAGGTCATTTAGTGTCTCATTTGAGCAAGTTTGACCAAGTCAAATTTGGTCAAATAAAAAAACAACACTTTGACTCTAGTATTATGAACTCTAAATGACTTCAAATTGAAAAGTTTTGAATACCAAGTTTGTTAAACTCAAAAATATATACAATTGTTGTTTTGGTCAACTTTCCATTTGAGAAAGTTTGGACGGTTCAAATTTGTGATTTTTAAATTTCGACGCCTACAAACTAGTTTTCGGGACCCTAGATTGTCTCAAATTGAAAAGTTTTGAATACCGAGTTTGTTAAGCTCATCAATATATACAATCCTTATATAGGCCATTTTTTTCATTTGAGAAAGCTTGAACAAAATGTAGTTCAAATTTCACAAGTGTGTGACATAGTTTTAGAAAGTATATATGAGATTCAAGAAGTTGTGACTAGTGTTTGATAAAAATTTCTCAAATGGGAAAATGAGCTATGTAACAATTGTAGATCTTTCTGAGATGATCAAACTTGGTATTCAGAGTTTTTTCATCTGAGGTCATTTAGTGTCTCATTTGAGCAAGTTTGACCAAGTCAAATTTGGTCAAATAAAAAAACAACACTTTGACTCTAGTATTATGAACTCTAAATGACTTCAAATTGAAAAGTTTTGAATACCAAGTTTGTTAAACTCAAAAAGATATACAATTGTTGTTTTGGTCAACTTTCCATTTGAGAAAGTTTGGATGGTTCAAATTTGTGATTTTTAAATTTCGACGCCTACAAACTAGTTTTCGGGACCCTAGATTGTCTCAAATTGAAAAGTTTTGAATACCGAGTTTGTTAAGCTCATCAATATATACAATCCTTATATAGGCCATTTTTTCATTTGAGAAAGCTTGAACAAAATGTAGTTCGAATTTCACAAGTGTGTGACATAGTTTTAGAAAGTATATATGAGATTCAAGAAGTTGTGACTAGTGTTTGATAAAAATTTCTCAAATGGGGAAATGAGCTATGTAACAATTGTAGATCTTTCTGAGATGATCAAACTTGGTATTCAGAGTTTTTTCATCTGAGGTCATTTAGTGTCTCATTTGAGCAAGTTTGACCAAGTCAAATTTGGTCAAATAAAAAAACAACACTTTGACTCTAGTATTATGAACTCTAAATGACTTCAAATTGAAAAGTTTTGAATACCAAGTTTGTTAAACTCAAAAACATCTACAATTGTTGTTTTGGTCAACTTTCCATTTGAGAAAGTTTGGATGGTTCAAATTTGTGATTTTTAAATTTCGACGCCTACAAACTAGTTTTCGGGACCCTAGATTGTCTCAAATTGAAAAGTTTTGAATACCGAGTTTGTTAAGCTCATCAATATATACAATCCTTATATAGGCCATTTTTTTCATTTGAGAAAGCTGTAGAACAAAAAATACTACATTTTCTCTATTTTTATAGGTTCAACAAAAAATTCCTGTCAATTTTAGTCAAAAACCGAGAAAAAATTGAAACATTGACGTTACAATAATGTGATAATAAATTTCCTATCGAATAATATTAGTTTTATTAATTTTAAGTTAGAAATATATTTTTGCATTAACAAAATACTTAGTATTAGTAACATTTATATTCTATATTCATAAAAGAAATTAAAAACTTTAGGTTACACAATTTTCCTATTTACAATAAATAATTAGTTAATCAATAGTATTTTTTAAAATAAATATTGCAAAGTATTGAAGTTGCTATGGAATTAATTGATTAACCTAGTATTAAACAAAAACAAAATCCCAAGCCTTTCCAATTACGCTGGCGGGTTGGCAAATTTTTCAGGGCTTCAGTCCCGGCCCAGACCAAGAACCGGGACTAAAGGGTGGGCGGCAATTTCGGTGCCCGCCAAAAAATACCTTTTCAGGGCTTCAGTCCCGGCCCAGACCAAGAACCGGGACTAAAGGGTGGGCGGCAATTTCGGTGCCCGCCAAAAAAATACCTTTAGTCCCAGCTGGCAACACGAGCCGGGACTAAAGGACATTTAGTCCCGGCTGGTAAGACCAACCGGGACTAAAGGGTTAGACCTTTAGTCCCGGCTGGTAATACCAACCGGGACTAAATGCCCTTTAGTCCCGGCTGGTGTTACCAGCCGGGACTAAAGGGTCGCAGGCTCTATATATCGAAGTCTGTTCTGTTCATCTTCGATCTCGCCTCCGTCGCTCAGCCGCCCGCCTGGCCGCGCCATCCGCCGTCGTCGAGCTCGTCTCTGCCACGCCGCCGTCGTCGTCTACCCCCGCCCGGCCGCGCCATTCTCCAGGCCCGCATCGCCGCATCCCGTCTCCGCCGCCGCACCCGACCCCACCATCCGTCGCCGACGCTTCCCGCGCGCCCACGCCGTACGGCCTCCGTCGATCGAACTCGATATGATCTGCTGCTCTCGATCGGCTTTTTTTTTAGATTTTTTTTTACAAAGTCTCGGCTGTATGTTAGATTAAAATAAGTACATGTAGTTTATTGTTAGTTTTTTAGTTATTTTTAGATAGTTTTTTATATATTAGATTTAAATGTATTAAAATTTAATTAGTATTTTATTTAGATAGTTTTTTTAGATAGTTTTTTATTATAGTTTTTGATATATGTTAGATTAAAATGTATTATCTTACTAGTTTATCTAATTTCATGTTAGATTTATTTAATTGGATTTAGTAATTATATATTCTATCTCTATATATATATTATATCTAGAGATAGATTCTATATGTATACATATGTACTTAATTATTTCTATATGTATATATACATGTACTTATTTTCATGTGTTGAGAGAGAGAAAATTGTATCTAGAGAGACATTCTATGTGTATCACATGCATATCTAGAGATATATAGACATATGCACTTATTTCTATGTGTTAAGAGAGAGAGAAAATATATTGTATCATTCTATGTGTATATATATACATGTACTTATTTCCATGTTGATGAAATATTATGTGTTATTATATTTAATTGGATTTAGTAATTCTATATGTGTTATCACATGTACATATATTATGTACCATAGTAATTCTATCTATGTGTTATCTTGAAGATACAAATGGCTGCTCCGAATGATAACTTGAGTGATGACATAATGGCAGATATTATCAACGCCGGCACCAATGTGGATGTAGATGACACGAGTCAGTACTTTGCTGATTATGAGGATATCCTGAATATGCCGGTGGTTGAAGATCAACAAATTGTCGCGCAAGAAAATACTGGCGAGGTATATTTGATTATCTATCATCTCTTATAGATGCATGCGTACGTATATTTGTTGTTAATCGTTGTGTTTCTACTCATGTAGCCGGTCTCTGGATCTACATCAACCACCGACAAAAGTAGGAAAGTCCGAGGGCCAAAAAAGCCATTAGAGGGCCGTTTCATAATATCAGAATTCGACACCGACACCGGCAAACCATTGGGACCACATGCTCAGACATATGTCAATCAATGTGGGTTCGTTGTAAGGGATAGGATCCCAGTTAGTGCTCGTGAATGGAAGCAGAAGATATCCGCTCCTAATGTTAGTTTTGTATCTGATCGTGACAAGAACCTAGCTTGGAGAGATATCACTCAACATTTCACATTACAAGCAGATGATGCTTTGAAGGAGCTAGTGAGGGATTGGACAATGAAGAAGATGGCAACATTGTTCCAGAGTTGGAAGAAGACATTGTATAAAAAGTTTATCTTGAAGAATGCTAGGCCAAATTTCAATGCTAAGGCGTTTGTCAAGTTGGAGTCCCATTGGGATGCCTTCGTAGAATACAAGACATCCCAAGACAGTGAGGAACATGTGATGAGGAATCGGCAGAATGCCCGACAGAAGCAATACCATCATCGCATGGGATCAGGTGGTTATAAGAGTGCTATTCCCAAGTGGCAGAACCTAGAAGCAGAGATTACTGCCAAGGGAATCATACCTGAAACAATAGAGAAGAACTGGCCTCAACGCGCGAAGAATTGGTTCTACGCTCATGGGGGAAGCCTAGACCTAGACACTGGCAAGCTAATTTTCGGCCAAAAAATTGAGAGAGCAACACAGAGACTAGCTCGTGCTAGGGAAGAAGCTGATAGTGGTGTTTTCAAGCCCAATAGAGAGAAGGATGAATTGACATATGCACTAGAGAATCCCGAACACGGTGGTCGAACAAGAGGCTATGGGGCGGTTCCATGGCTACACGCATTCCCAGCAGACAAGGATACCTACAGAAGCCGCCAAAGAAAGAAGGATGAGGAGGCAGAACGAATCCGTGCATTGGAGCAATTTGTTGACGAGTCACGACAAGCATTGCTTGAATCACGTGAACGAGAAAAATCTCTTGAGGCAAGAATGCAGGAGGAGATCAAGAGGCAAGTGCAGCTAGCAATGAGTCAAATGCAATCGCAATCAACGTCGGGAGTCACCATTAGCCCCGTTGGTCAGATGAAAAGTAGTTGTGCTTCTACGGAGCTGCCAGTTATTCAAGACGACGCTGGGTTGCGCTTCCCTGTTGATGACATTACCGAGCCTCTAACAACATGTGAGCTGCACATTCCAGATGGTAATAATGCATCAATCATGGTGGCTATCGGGGTTGTATCTCCAATAGACCGAACGAAGACACCAAGAATCCATGGGTCAGTTATTCAACCTGGATATGCTAGCGTCTCGGTCGATAGAGTGCTCAAAGGTTACAGCAATGTTCCTCTTGACATTGAAGGCGGTGATGGGGAGAAGACACTAGGAGAAGCAGAAAAGACATTTATTCAATGGCACAAACGCTTCATCATCATTCCTGGGGCGCCACCGCTTCCCCTACCTCACCCTAGGTACGAATGAAAGTGAATGAAATATTATTTTCCATTAATTTTCTATTGGCTTAAAAAATAATTGACACACAACTTGTTTTTGTAGCAGGGTCTCCCCCCAGCCTAGCCTAATCATTCATTCCCCATCTCATCACAGCGTCGCGGGGGGCGAGACGACTTCATCCCCACGGCGATCGCCAACTCCTACACCGGCCCCATCGCCTCCACGATGATCTCCAACTCCTACACCGGCCCCACCGCCTCCACAACGATCTCCAACGCCTCCACGCCGGTCTCCACCAACACCGGCCACATCGCCTCCACGTCGGTCTCCAACACCGCCCCCACCCCCTCCACAGCGACGCACTACAAAGACGTCTAAGGTCCCGGCGGCAAAGAAGACCCCGAGAAAAAGAGTTATTTCTCAAGAAATACTTTCTGAAAAAACTGATGAGCAAATAGCAGCTGAAGAAGACAAAAAAGTGAAAGATTTTTTTATAGATACCAAAAAGAAGAGTCAAGCGAAGCTTAAGGAGAAGCCGTACTTTTACCTACCACGAGAGGTGCTGAGGCAGAAGGTCGATGCTCACAAGAAAAAGATGATTGAACTTCGTAAGCCTTCGCCACTATCAGACTATGACCGCTCCCTCGTGAAGTCACATGATGTAGATAAGAAAAGGAAAAGAGCATTAGGGAAGGATGTCCCACAGCTCGGACAACAGAAGCAACCAATGCAAAATCTTGTTGTTGCTAATCAATATGGTTCCAACATAGAAGTCTATCGACCAGACAACTCTGGAGAAGTGTCGGTTCAAGCCCTTAATGCTTTTTTTCAAGATACTGGTTTAACCTTGGATCAATTGACGGGCAAAGCTCCAATCCAGAACCTGGAAGTTGATACCTGGAAGACTTATAAATATGGCAAAAGTCTGTACAACCCTGCGGCTCTGAATGAATTGGGTACGCAAATGTACTTGCTCAACAAGTGGTACATGCAGGCGTGTGGCAGGGGTGAGCAGTGGATCTTTGTCAGATTTAGAGACCATCATTACTTCCGTGGCGATGACATCTTACATATTAGTTTCGAAGAATTGCATCAACTATACCACATGGACGCTTTGGACAAATCAATCATTAGCTCCTTTTGTTTGTAAGTGATTCTTACTTTTATTTAATAAACTCACTTCCATGCGTACGTGTATATAATTATCCTCACATGTAACTTATATTTATATATAGATTCCAGATGTCAGAGCTCCAAAGAATACAAGACACCAGTGTTGGCTTCATTGATCCTTATATCGTATTCAAAACCGGTATTATTGTCAAGGAGCGATGGGTATCTGAAGCACAGGAGAATATCATGATGTTCTTCGTGAAGCAGCACGACAAGACAACAATACTTTTCCCGTACAACTTTGAGTAAGTGTTAATAATAATGTAGTCTACACATTTTATGTAATATCAATACAACTTATATGCATGTACGTGTGTATAAACCAATGCAGTTTTCACTGGATACTCATTGTCATTGAGTTAAACTCAAGTCGGTTACTAATCTTTGACTCGTTGAGAAAAGAACGGGCACTATACCAAGATATGATAGACATTATCCAAGGGTAATTTCGATCTCTCGCGCACAACTATTATTGAATAGACTTTGCCATAATTTATTAACGATCGTACATTATTGGTCGCACAGGGTTTGGAAAGAGTTTATTCGGCAACATCATAAGGATTGCAAGGCACCACTTAATGTAGTTGAAATACCAGTAAGTTGTACTATATACACTTCCCCACGTGTTTAATTACTATATCGTACTTCAATTTATGTGTGAGATGATGAGAATAATCTTCTTCTCGTACAGTGGTGTTTGCGGCAGGAACCAAGAAATAACTTGTGTGGATACTACGTTTGTGAATTTATCACTGCACACATAAGAAGAACTCCTAAAGATGTCCTCAGAGTACGTATATATCAATTTTTATTTATTTTTAAATGAATATATATACATATATGTGTATTAATACTTTTCCTTTTATTTCAAATGCAAGACTGAATGGTTGAAAGGGTCATGCAAAAAGACCATCTGAAAGCAGTTCAAGAGTCAATAGCAGGATATCTTCTAGAAAAAGTGCTAAATCCCAACGGCGAGTTCTACTTTGATCTTAAAGAATAAATGATGTAAATTAAATGTTTATTGATATCGTTATTTTCGAGAACAAGATTATGAAAGTGTTGTATATATACATATATATATATCTATAATATATATAGTTTCATACTTTATTCGAATATAATAATGCTCAAGATGAGAATTAGATGTAATTATACGCATGCGTGTATTTATATTAGCAGCGTAGAATACGTACATAAAAACATATTATATATTAAACAAATACGTGTAACTGAACTGAAAACAAATTAAACAAAAAAAAAGAAAAAGAAAAGGAACCGTTAGTCCCGGTTGGTGTTACCAACCGGGACTAAAGGATGCGCCAGGTTCGCTCAGCTGGAGGGCCTTTAGTCCTGGTTGGTGTTACCAACCGGGACTAAAGGTCCCTCTTTAGTCCCGGCTCGATGACCCGGGACTGAAGGTTCCACCTTTAGTCCCGGGATCGTTGTCCCGGCGCGGTAACCGGGACTAAAGGCTGTTACCGCCCGGGACAACAAGTCCATTCTGTAGTAGTGACGTCATCTCGAGTTCTAGATGATTTTGGATAA
>NW_027096767.1:12944-40000 GCF_019320115.1 Miscanthus floridulus | reverse complement strand
CGAATGAATTATTGAATGTGTGTCGCCCGGCCGGCCCCCATCGTTCAAACTGCAGCAGATCCGTTAACCGTTTTTCTTTCTCTTTTTTCCCCAATAGGCAGTGTGACGTCCTGTCCAATATAGGCTCTGTTTGGCTTATCCCATATTTGATTTGTTCAGCTTCTTTTTTTAGTTAGGATAGTTTTTTCTCTCACAACAATTCAGTCAGAACAGTATTTTCAGCCAGTTTCAGATCAGCGACCATGACCATAATAACCGTCCACAGAACGGAAGAAGAGAAGAGAAGAGAAGAGCGAGACCCGGCCCCATCAGTAAAGATCTCGTGTCATGCGTGTCTCCGGCTAATTCCTCGCGATTATTTTTCAAGGAATGATGATTACGTACCAAGTGTGTGATGGTCCCGATGGATCGATCAAGTTGCAAAATCGTGTACAATCGTGCTGCATCCATGATGAGGTATAGCTAGTCGATCGAGTTGCATGCATGTACGGCAGAATTGGCACCTACAGTACTAATCCATAGTTTATAGTCAACTAGCTTGGGCGCCCACGCTTCGTGTGGGGAGTAGGGTAGAAAAAAAGGAAAAACAAAAGATGGAACGGGTGTGTATTGTTTCATAAAGGGTGTATACTATTCTGTATTGGGTTTTGTACTGTTTTATATCGGGTTGGTACTGTTCTTTGTCGGGTTGATACTGTTCCTTTGTTGGGTTGAGTGCTGCTCATCACGGAACCGACCACTGTTCATCACGGAACCGCGGGTGAACAGTAAATTCGCAGACAAATTTAAAGCTCCTATTCTTATTCTTATATAGATACGCATATACTTTCTCCGGCGCAACCTGCTGTTTGCAGGTGCCAAACATTAGTACTTCTTCAGGCGTACTCCTGCCTGCTTAGCCCCTCTGCTTCGTTCTTCCTCAAGCAAGCCATGCATGGTAGTGGAGATGGAGATTATCTTTGTGTTTGTTCTGTTTTTGTTGCATCGGCAGGCCGCGGAGTTGGAATGGATGAGCTCAGTCATCATCAGATAAAAAATCACGGTCTCTCCTGGATTTTTATCTAGTTTACGCACAGTGCTATGCTATGTGACTTGTACTTATTAGCCAGCTTATCAACTATAATCTACAGTATTTTTCTCTCACAACGAAAACATTTTTAGCCAGCTTATCAGCCGAACAGCCGTAACCTGTGAGCGCGAGATCCTCCTCGTCACTTGCTGGTGGAGCTGTAACAGAACAGTAGTCAGCATATGCATGTGCATGATTAAATTATGCCAGTACTAGTGCACTACTCTAGTAGCACTAAGAACACTCCGGAAGACCCAGCCATGTTCCCATGACACTATGACAAATTAGGAGTACACCTATCAAAAAAAAAAAAGGAGTACACCTACAGGATGATTGTTTCTGTAGTGAAGTACTAGTACTACTAAGTACGTTGTCGATGCATGATTGGCGTGACAGTGCGATGATTAGAGAGAATAACGAAGATGGTAAAAACCCTTCCCCTGAATCCCTGATACTCCTACAAAACATCATGTACTAAAGGACCGTACCTTTCCTGTTTCCCGTGGGTGTTTTTGTTTGGCATACCATCGAGGTCCTAAAGTATTTTCTTATTCCAAAGCAAAGCAGACAGGGATCGGGTATTTTACATGAACATACCTCAGTCTAGAAAATAATGTTCTACAATTGCCTATTTTACACGACACACCGGCCGGGATCGGATATTGAGCGTACGTTGAGCTTGTGCTATTCTAGCTGCCATGCAAGTCCCAACACAAGATCGTACGTAGGAGCTGCCAACTACCATGGTTCCAACATCCAAATCTCCACAGCGCCGTGTTACTCTACCATAGCACCAAGTGTTACTCGACAGGCTCTTCACTGTGATGCACTTCATTTTAGCATTTGAGATTGTTTTACAACGGTGAAGATTTTGAATGAAGTCTTTTTTTAATTTGTAAATTCTCCATTTACTATCTTTTCATGTGTACTTTTGCATATCCTGTAAAAGAATTCTAGAGTGCCAAAACTTGTGGAACTTGTTAAATTAAGACCATCTTGCTATGATGCATTAGGAAACGTTAACATTTTATTATATTTTGGCAATCGTATTATTTGAGTTAAGAACCACCCACAGACACATGCTAATTTTGGAGTACCTTTTGTACTTGCGGCTAGATTAGTTGGAAGCGGGCTATATAACTTGTGTTTTTTATTGGCTTATTTGTATATGGGATCAACTATATGTTGTTAACTATCTATTGCACACTATTATATTGCACGGTTTGAAGTATTTATATGCGGTTCAATTCATTTGGTCTAAAACTATCGAACTAGCTCTTTAACCGATTCTTTATGGCTGGACCAATGAGCCAGTGAAACGATAACATCATCAGTTCAATGTCGGATCAGGTCCTAATAACTATTGGTTAAATAGCCATGCTATTTTTTTCTAGAATAAACCCACGGAAGATGGAGAGGGGGAAATGTGAAAACAGGAAAAATCATGTGACAAAGAGGGCACGAAAGTCCAAGCAAAAAAATAGCTTCACCCAAGTATCGCCGTCTCAAACAGTCTTGAAGATGAGAAAAAAAAATATATTCTTTTTACTGCTCATATATATATGTATGTATTGAGGTGTATATCATTTGCACTAACTAATCACCTCAACCTTATTACCACCCAAAGCCCCAAGAAACACAACAATGGACAAATGCTGCATAAAAAAGAACTAACAAACATCTAAACCTTGTACGCTGCTTGCTGTCATGCTTCATGATGATGCCCTCCGATCCACCATTGCCCCTCACCTGGTCACTTGGCATAAGCCATCCGATCGAAAAGTGAAAAAAAAAGAGAGAGAGAATATATGATTTGTTCTAGCTTCTTTCCCTGCCATATCATACATTTGGTCGATTTCTGCTTGCTACATACACCGACATAACCCGAAAAGGAAGAAGAAGAAAAAAGGAGTAGAGTAAGAGGAGGATGAATGAACACATGCACGCACGGCGAGTCGGCGACGCTTAGTTGTCGCCGCCGCCGTTGGCCTTGGCCTTGGCCTTCCTGAGGTGCGCGATGGCCTTCTTGAGCGTCGGCCGGAACCTCTTCATGTCCAGCCGCACGTCCTGCTTGTCGAGGTAGGCGTCCTTGAGGGACTCCCAGCCCTTGCTCTTGATCCCTTTGGGGTCCGTGAAGATGGGGTGGTCGCGCGGGTACTGGTCGATCAGCGTGCTCTCCTCCAGCGTGATCCGGTACTCGAGGTAGCGCAGCCCCATGTCCCTGGAGGGGCCGCGGAAGTAGCCCGCCACGAACTCCAGCCCGCCCAGCGGCACCACTTGGATGACCACCCCGCCCGTCGGCACGAACACCATGTTGGTCAGCCCGGCGCCGTGCACGCCCATGATGGCGTCGCAGCTGTTGGCCAGCTCCGCCAAGGGCGCCACCTCGTGCGTCCCCTCCGACACCACCACCTCGAACCCGAGCCTCTCCGCGCCGCGCACGATCTCCTCCGTGTTCACGAACCGCCGCGTCCGCGCGCGCGCGATCAGCAGCAGCCTCGGGTGCTTCGTCGGGTCGGCGGCCGCGACGTCGCGCGGGAGCCCGTAGGTGGTGCGCATGAACTTGGTGAAGTCCAGCATGGAGTAGCCGTTGGGCGCGCGGCGCGGGTCGATGCTGAAGTCGTCGTGGCTGGTGAGCCCCACCTGGACGTGCCGGAAGCAGTGCACGCGCGGGTCCTTGTCCAGGTCGACCACCTCGTAGTTGGAGATGGCCTTGAACACCGGCGAGAACTTGCCCACCCACCACGCCTGGAGGTTCGTCACCAGCAGCCGCACCTCGCCGGAGTACTGCCGTGCCGTCAGGAACAGCGGCAGGATCACGTCCGTGAACGCGTGGAAGTAGTTGCCCGTGTACCCGCGGTCCGAGAACACCAGCGCCGGCACGTCGAATCGGTCCGTGCAAGCCGGCGCCTCGCCGGACACCGACTGCACAGTCACCACGCGGACGACGTGCATCGCGTTCGGGTTCGCCTTGCGTGGGTACGGCTTGATGCGCCACGACTCCGCGCGGAAGGTGCGATCGTCCGCGCCGCGCGGCGCCACCAGCGTGACGCTGGCGTTGGCGCCCAGCACGCGGACGTCGCCGTCGAGCTCGCACCAGTCGATGCGGCGGTTCGAGGTGATGTCGCACAGCGGCTTCCACTCCCGCGCCGGCGTCTCCGAATCTTTGCAACCATTAAAAAAATCAGTCAAGCACGTTGCTTGTCAGCTAATCATGGAATGACCGGCTGGACAAGAAAAGGAACTCCAAAAGAGTGTTTTTTTTTTTTCAATAGCAGCAAAAAGAGCTTGACGGAGAATGAACAAGGTTCATGGTAGACCACCGTCCACCGGACCCTAGGGAATTATGATCGCACGAGAGGCCTAGAAATGGGGCAATCCATCAGCTATTGGAACGGGATGATGCTGCCTACTAGTACGTTGCTCTCATCTCAAGAAAGGCGAAGAAGATGAGACATAGCGGCACGGACATACGTTGAGATAGAAGGCTGCAAAAAAATGCGCGTGGGGAAGAACACTACGACTGGTAGTCTGACCAATATGCATTTTGCAACGACATGCCTAAGATCCTGAAGAATTGCAAGGACGGTCTTTTCTCTTCTCCGTGCCTCACACTGGTTGGGTTAGCTAGCTGCTTATGGAATAATTTGACAGGAGAGAAAACATCTTTTTACCACAAAAGAAGAGAAGAATCAGGGAGGATACCTGCTTGCTTAACCTCTGGAATCGCTGGAATATGCTGATCAGCAGGAGCTTTGAGCTCTTGCGTAGCAGGAGGAATCTGCTGCGGGGGAGAAGGGAGGATGGCAGGGTCAGAGTGAACCATAGAGGGCGAGCTGCCATTGCTGCTGCTTGTGGTGACGGCGGCGGCGGAGGAGTCTTTGCTCCTCTTGGAACGATTGGCAACAGCATCCTGCACCTGCAGCTCCTCGTCCTCAAGACCACCTGACCAAGAAAACAGCAGCTCGTTAAAATCCTGCATTTCCCCTTCCTTCCCCAAAGACGGAAACAAACAAACAAAAGAGCGAGCAAAGCATTTATTTTGCTTGAATGAGTATACGGGGTGTTTGGTTTCCTGGACTAAATTTTAGTCCATGTCACATCAGACGTTCGGATGTTATTTAGGAGAACTAAATATGAGTTAATTATAAAACTAATTACATAACTAATTACATAGATGAAGACTAATTTACGAGACGAATTTATTAAGCCTAATTAATCCATCATTAGCATATATTTACTGTAGCACACCATTGTCAAATCATGGACTAATTAGGCTTAAAAAATTCGTCTCGCAAATTAGCCACAATCTGTGCAATTAGTTATTTTTTTCGTCTATATTTAATACTTCATGCATGTGTCAAACATCCGATGGGACATGGACTAAAATTAACACCCCCTAATACCAGTAATAAGTTAGCAGTTGGAGGTTGAGTGATTGCTTACTCACCTGATTCTTGCGTGCTGTTCGCGGCTTCCTCTGACGACACGGGAGGAAGAAGACCGGCAGCGGGGGCGTCATCGTCCTTGGCAGGAACCGCCTCGCCCTTGCCACCCGCTGCGGCAGGATTCGCCGCCGCGGAAGATGCATCACCGCTGTCCCCCACAAAAGTCTCGTCTCTCCTCGTGTCCTCCAGCGGCGCATTGCGGCCGGAATCTGACGAGAGGGCAAAAGAACCTAAACCGATTAGGGGGGAGGGGAATGGGGGAAAAAACAGTCTTTTTTTTTTATCGGATTTTGGGC
Source organism: Miscanthus floridulus (assembly GCF_019320115.1). Taxonomy (NCBI): domain Eukaryota; kingdom Viridiplantae; phylum Streptophyta; class Magnoliopsida; order Poales; family Poaceae; genus Miscanthus; species Miscanthus floridulus. The sequence continues at coordinate 34,187 of NW_027096767.1, read as the reverse complement.
TTTGCGTGCAGCGGTGCAGGACGGTGGGAGTGGGAGTACGGGGGGCACATGAGGCCGGACAGGTTGACCCCCATGGAAGGGCAAGCACGGCCACTCAATCTCGAAACAACAGGCGATGCCTTGCCGGTGGTGTTTACCTGGCGCCGAAGAGGAAGCCTTGCCGTCATCTTTGTCGAGCACCTCGGCCTTGCTCCCCTCCTCGGACATGGACAGCGCGTCCGGGTCCTGCACGCCCAAATCTGAACGGAAAGAAGGTCGTCAGGTCAGGTCAGGTCAGGTCGTGGAATGATTGGTACAGTAACCTCGTTACTGATGATGGGATCAGTTAATGTGAGTAGGGAGTTCGTCCTGTACTTGGAGGAGATCCCAGGGATTAGCTGACGGCTCACCTAATCGCTGCTTGGAGTTGGAGGTGTCGGCGGCGGCGCCCACCAGCGAGCCGATCCAAGCCGCATTGCTGGAAATGGGGCTGACTGCTCGGGCAAACATTATTCACAAACATCCAGGGAGTTAGCAGCAGCAGCCATGGATTGCAACCGGGGGATGGGACGGAGAGACAGATGGAATCCGCTGCGGAGACTTACTCATGGCGATGCGGATGGCGTCGAACTTGGCGGTGGAGAAGTAGGCGCAGGTGACGAGGAGGAAGCCCGCGACGAGGCCGAGCCCGAACATGCGGGGCTCCACGCGGCTGAAGCTCTTGACCAGCTTGCCGCCGTCCTGGTGGGCGGCATAGCTGTACGGCAGCTTCCCGCCGCCGCCGTCCATCCCCATGCTCACCTCCTATGCCCCTGCCCCGGCCCCCTTCTATCTCCAGAGCAGCAGCAGAGTAGCAGAGCCTCCCTCTCTCGTGAGCACGCGGCACGGCACCTGCTGGCAGCTGCCTAGCGCCACACAGACAAAAGCCCCACGCCAAAGCGTCGGAGCTAACGCGGCGAGGCGGTGCGCGATAACTTGCGCTCGTGAGCAGTGAGCTGGGGGCGGGGCGTGGATGGACGAACGAGTGAATACGGCAAGGCGAGGAAGAGGTGGGAGGGGGAGAAGAGAGGAGAGCCTCCGGGAGGGGTGGCGTCCGTTTCGTCCATCTCTCCCCACCTCGCCACCTCCATTTATTCCTCTCCATAAACTCTGCCCCCGCCTCGCCTGTTAACAGTAGATCGCGATCACTCGTATTTTACTTCTTGTGTTTTCGGGAACACCATTCTCCTGCCCTGCCAAAAATAAAGAACGCACGCAGCTGGACTGGAGCTTTCCGAGAGAGAACAAAAATATATATATATAGTATTAAAAAATGGAGATTTTTTTTTAGAAACATTAAAAACTGGAGATGGCTGACCAGCGGGCACCGGTAAGTGTAACGTGCGGGAAAAAATGGGCCGCTGGGTGCCTGGACCGGATGGGGCCCGTGTAACGCTGCAGACAGACAGACAGGCTTGCTGACACGCAGTGCATTATTGACGGCTCAAGTAGCCGCCGCGGGCGGCCGGCGACGACGAGGTCGAGCATCGGTGGTTCGCGAACGATCCAGGGGCCTTGGTGTAATTTTTTTTCTTTTTTAGGTCCTTCGCGAAGTTAGGTTAGGACGGTTGTCTGTGTATCCTTTACGTACATGTCTGTATTTGTACGTCTGGGTGTACGTTTTTCTTACTTAGAAATACAGATATGCATTATAAAAAAAATTAGCCGCCGCGGGATCCATGGAGAACGGAGGGGCCAAAGGTCCAGAACCGACGGTGCACGGACGCATGGCTCCATGCGATGCGAGATTGGGAATCTGTCTCGGAGCCGCCTTGGAGTGGAGGCCGATTTTTTTTGTTTTTTTGCAACTTTTTTTTGAAAATTTTTCACAAATATATTTTTAGAGGTATAATTTTAAAATTTAGACCCTTAGCTCTGCGCTATCGTTGATGACGCCGAGCTTATACGTCTCGGCGTCATAGATTTTGGCGTCTAGGTCTTAGGCTCGACGCACACGTGGTAGTGACTTGTCAGACAGCTTAGCGCCGTAGATCTTGGCACCGAACTTGACGCCATAGTATTGGCGCCAAGCCGTGTCTTACGTATGGGTCCTCCTTTTCTTTCTCTCTTCCTCTCTCCCTCCTTCCCCGAACCAGCGCAGCCGCACCGCCGCCACCGCGCGTAGCCCCGGCCGCCCGCGCCCACCCCCACGACGCGACCTTGCCGTCGATCTCGTCCTCCTCGTCCGTGTCGCATCGTTGCATTGACTTGGATGGGTAAAATTTTGAACATGTAATGTAGGTGCTTAGTTAGCTTGAATTATCGTGCTACTTAGATTATTTTGTAGTTTCTAGTAAATGACATGATGTAGATAGTTGATTTAGTTAGTGAGATAAATATAGTTAGATAGCTAATGATATAGGTACATAGATATAGTTATTAGATAGCTAGTTGATTTAGTTAGTGAGATAAATATAGTTAGATAATTAATGATATAGTTATTTAGGGTGTAGTTGGTTAGTATCTATTAGAGAGGTACTATATAACAGCTACTTGGGACTAAACAAACTGTATTTTAATTTTTGTTTGAACTACTAGATAGACAATCTAGTGAGCATATATCATGGAGGCACTGTGGAAAGAGATCGCTATGGATATATTGAGTTTGTTGAGATGCAAAGCGTGCTTGTGTTATTCAATGAGAAGCCATCGTTTAGTGAGTTAGTTGCAAGGGCTCAGAAGGAGCTACATTACCATGGTGCTGATGATGATGATGACATCACAGTGGAGAGTGTACTTCACCTAGGTTCCCCTCCCAACATCCTTATGAAGATGATTCCAATTGAATGTGCAGACCAGTAGGAGAACTATGTTAGATCGACTATGAAGTGCCAGTTCTAAAGTTTGGACGTGGTTGTGTGTCGGGTGTTTATTGATCACATCCCTCATAGGTTTTCCTCACTAAAGGGTCAACAGGCATACTTCGACCCTCCCGTCCTGAAACCTGATATGGATGTGGAGGTTGCACCTACGGTTTCTGTCGGTGTCTCGAATAAATACCAACTAGTAAATTTATAATTGTTGCGCGTTAGGCTTGGATGGTGTACTAAAGGACACAAGGTTTATACTGGTTCGAGCAGAATGTCCCTACGTCCAGTTTGCTGCTGCTTGTGTTATTAGTACCGAAAAAAGTTTGTAGTAGGGGGTACAAATGGTCGAGAGAGGGACATGTCCTAAGTCTCTGATAGAAAGATCGAAAGGACGCCCAGAGCTCGGTTGCTGCTTGGCTGTATGTTGTGCGTGGAATCGATCCGTCTCTCTAGTGGAGCATCTTGCTGTCCCTTTTATAGACCAAGGGGGGAGTAGGGGTTACAGATAGGAGAAAGAGGAAAAAACCAAAGGTAGGGAAGGTCCTTCGAGGGTGTTGAGTCTTCCTTTTTCCTTGAGCCTGCCCCGCTGACATGGCAGACCACGCCAGGGATAGCATGTTCCGTTGATCCTGGTAGGGCTGGGCTCTGGCTTTGTCTCAGCGAGTGGTCATGTATCATCCTCTCACAGCGGACGGTGCGGTGTGTCAGGGCGCCGAGCCATGACTCTGTGGGGAGTAGACGGGGAAATGACTATATGCCTATTACTATAGATGATGTGAGTTCCTCCTTGGATTATAGTGGTTGCCGTATGCCTGTGTTAATATCTGCGTCCGACGGCTGATGGCGGCGCCTACAACACTGTAGGATAAAAGTCGATGCCTACAACACTGTTCGGACTCTGTTAGGTCGAAAAGGGCTTAAAGCGCCCATCCCATCGTATCCTAACGGTACCTTCCTGTGGGCATGCAGGGCATGGTCCTCAGTACTGCGATTGACTCGAATGTCCTGTCGTACCCTGTACTCATCATCATGAAGGAGCAGGGTGCAGTCGTCGGGCGAGGTGGAGCCAGCCCTCGGACGTCGGGCGGGGCGGAGCCAGCCCTCAGACATCGGGCGAGGCAGAATCAGTCCTCAGTCGTCGGGCGAGGCGGAGTCTGTGGCAGAACCACCCGGAATAGCGTACTTATGGAGGCGCTCGTCTTCCACCAGACACTAAGCACCCCAAAAGCCACTACCACGAGCGGTATCCGTCGGGCACACCCCGAGGGAGAACCCGAAAGATCCACATTTATCCCAAGGATCCAATAATGAAAACGAGTTACAACACAAGTCCATCTCATACATTAGAGTTTCTTAAAAGTACATTATTACAATACCAAATACAGAGTGCGGAATGATAAACAGCGGAATATTAAAAGATAACATCTAGCGATAAGATAACGAGGATTCCGTCTGAGCCCACCAGATGGATCCTCCACACAAGGAACTCCTCAAGCATCACCTGCAACAGGGGTAAATAAACCCTGAGTACACAATGTACTCGCAAGACTTATCCGATCAGTGGGAATACTTTCCCGACTCCAAGGAATATGCTAGGCTTTATGGTTGCTGGTTCTCTTTTAGCAAAAAGCAATACTAATAGTGAATCCTTATTGATACATTATTATCATTAGCCGGATTAAGTTTTCATCTAGTCAATCTATATAAGCACCTGTTCTACTTTCAAGCAAGGGTTGAGCAATCGATATTGTTCCTTCTCCTTTTTCACTTCCAGTTCTTACTACGGTGCTAAACCGCAGACAAGCCGTACCGGATAACCCGGCGATTCGCGAATCAATGTACCCAGCTGGGTGCCCCGAAGACACACGCCCTGCTTGTACCCTAGGCACAAGCAGGACTAACCCACCACTCTTCTGTCCCGGGTGTCCAAGTCCTCGTCCAAACTTGGACTCCAAGCCCCCGCCTCTGAATCCCGGACTCAGTGCGGCGCAAGGACCTCCACCACCTCCTCTTCCCATCAGTCGGTCCGGAAAGAGCCGGATCCGCGACAAGAGAGCAGCAAGTCTTCCCTGCGCCCATACCCAAGTATGTGCTCGGGACAATAGTCTGTGACTTGTCTAGAGTCATATGCAACGACTGGTCCTTAATCAACACAGACAGGGAAAAAGTGTAACCGAGCTATGCCCTGTTGGCCGCAGGACACAACCCCTCACACCCACCAGTACCAAATCCACATCTCTGTCCGGTCACCATTTTTCCTTTCCATTATTTCATCATGATATCATAGTGTAATCACCTATTTGCGAGTAACGGCAGGTTACTCACGCTACCGACATCCTGAGCATGGCAGCTACTCGACCTGCACTAGTAGGACTCATGGTGGATATATCTATGCATGTAGTTTCCATAAAATGCCTGTAACGTAAATGCATATCATATAAATATATTCAGTGATCATTTAAAAATAGGGGTTGTGCACCGGGGCTTGCCTTGGGCAGGTGCCGGGTCAGCAAAGTTAGCACCAACAGGCTCCTGGGCTTCCTCCTGTGCGAAGATCTCCTCCTCGTACTCCTCGATCACCTCGTCGTACTCCGGCTCGACGACGGGCACGAAGTCTACTAGCTCGTGATCTACATGCATGAAATGATGATGCAATGCTTAGGAATATTACAACAGCAGCTCTTAAAATAAAAGTATATTGATTTAGCTACTAAGCTATGGATATCGACCACGGTACTAGGCTACCTATTGTCACCGATAACCATTTCGAAGTATCATTATTGTTATAGCAACTACCGCTATTCTTACCCCTAATGCTAGTTTACGCTATATACGATAAAGCAAAGGCAATAGCTACTTTATCTAACAACTCGTTCTAAGGCTATAAAATTTACAGCAAGTACACGATATCCTAGTGAACCTACTGTAAAATTTTCAAAGATAAAACTATTACCGATTTGCCACAATAATTCCTACAATTATCAATCTATATAATGCTAAGCTTGCTAATTAAAATTTATGAACCTATCATCATAATAGCTAACTGCAATCTAACTGTACTAATAAGTAGATTGTATTTTTGCGAATCTAACAAACCTGGTTTCACTATTTTTGGACAACCATGCAATTTACTACTAATTATCGAAGTTAGCTTGAAACTAAATTGAATAATCATTTCCATGCTTCTGGATCTTAAGAAAACGTATTCACCTTCGCGGCCCACAGCGGCTCGGGCGCAGCCCAGCAGCACCAGCGCGGGCGCGGCCTAGCAGACGCGAGCGCGTGCGCGGCCCAGCAGCGCGCGGCGCGTGGGCGCGGCAGCAGCGGCAGCGGCCGAGCGCGTGGCAGTGGCAGGCAGGCCGGCCCACGGTGGGGGCGTGGCACCAGCGCGAGCAGGCGCGCGGCAGCAGCAGCGCGGCCCAGCCAGCGGCAGCAGCGGGCGCGGCCCAGCGGCCAGCGCGGCCCAGCGACGCACAGATCGCGCATGCGGCAGCGGCAGCGGGCCAGCAGCGGCAGTGGGCTAGCAGGCCGGACGCAGGCAGCGCAGCAGTGGCAGGCAGGCCGGCCCAGCGCGGCTGCAAGCGCGGGAAACTGGCCTAGAGGCGTATTTCAACGTATTACGGCTTTATTTTCCTACATGAAAAGCGGCCACAAACACGTGTGACGTAGGGGTGACGTCATGATGATGTCAGCAAGCTAAGATGAACAGTAACGCACCACCGGCTGCTGTAAGCTTGCTCTGCTCAGGCAATCTTCCGCCGGCCACGAAGAAGATGCAAAACGGCGGTGGAGCTTTGAATGAAGTGGGCAGTGCGATGAGCAGCTGAAGGAGAAGCTAGCAGTGCGGTGAATTGAACTGGTATGCTCTGGTTCAGTGGATGGACGACGGCGCAGTTCACCTCGTTCTTATGGAGCAGGCGGAGCTGTGCTTCCAAAATTGAAGCACAGTGAGGTGCTACAATAGGCAAGGTGGTGTTAATCAAGCTGCTGGCTGTCTCGCGGAGCCAAGGATGCGACGAATTTCATTAACGCTCTGCGGTCACGTCGAATTGAAAGCAAGAGGCACCGTTGGCCATGGCTTCAGCGGAGATAGAGGCGTTGGCACATCCACGGTCATTAACACAAGGTACGTGTGCACAAGACGACGGAAGACAGTGAGACGTGCCCAGGCGACTGTCCGCGTGGTCGACCCACGCGAGTGCAGAGCTGATAGGACTCGTGCGCCGTGTGCTTGCATGTGGTGGCAGGCAACCAAGGCACAGTGGTGACCATGGTCTGTGATGGCTTGTCCGAAGCAGATGACGTGCATGGGTTTTCTACAAATTACCAAAAGTGGCTTCGTCGACCCATTTATAACTTACGCGAAATGACTTAAACTTCGAACGGTTTCGCGTCGAATTCCAATTCCGACTTACTTGTTCCATTGTCGCCTACTGAGTACGTACTACAAATTTTTAATAAAGTTCACATACATGCTCTACATCATTTTTATTTGATAGCAATTCGTTTAGAATACTAGACAATATAAAGCGACATGAAACTTAACATTTATTTCCCGTTTCGGATAACATTTCAAATGTCGTATATTGATTTATACTCCAATTTACACGCATATGCACAAATACATGATGCTCCTGCGATGATTTAGCAAAACATTACAATGTAACACCGGGGTGTTACAGAGTCTAGCCCTTAGGGGTCAGGTGAGGCGAAACCAAGCTTCTGTTATTCAGGCAAAAAGCGTAGTAGCGTTCTTGTCTGATCGGAAGCATCAATGTTTGATGGTTATTAGTTCCACCTCATTGGGTACCCCGGTATTAGGTCCCCGACAGTAGCCCCGAGAACCCAGGTGATTCGGATAGAATCGCCCAGATGATATTTTGACTTGCCAGAGGGTGCGCTCCCCCAGGTGATTCGGGTAGAATCGCCCGGGGGGTATTTCGATTTGCTAGAGGGTGCGCGCGAGCGCACCCGTCGGGTGTAGCCCCTGAGTGATTTGGATAGAATCTCCCGGGGGGTAATTTTGGACCCTTCACAGGTATGGCTAAGATTTGGTTTTTGTCAACTAGGTGGTTTAAAGGAAACCCTAGTATCTCGTTCGCGGTGATTCATCCAGGGTTAGCCTGGTTGGGACTTGATTACACATCAAGGTTCCCTTGACGCTTGTGTGCCTAAGTTTCGGCCGCTCATGGGCCCATCCCTCGTTGGGCCGGCCGTCGAGACTATTGGGCCGGCCCTTGAATTCCTAGGCCTGGGCGGGCTGGAAAAAAGCTTTTTGACCCGTATCCCCTCTGTGGGAAAAGAGTCCTGGTCTATTTAGGGAAGGCGAAACGTTCAGCGTGATTTTGGTGGGAAAGGATAGGGATCGCGGGCGCATATCCCACGACATGATGCGGTAGTGTATCATGGTGAGCTTGGAGACCTAGGCGGGCGATTGCTCCTCTTGCATCCGTCACTCCTATAAAATCAAGGGGTTCGCCCCTAGGGTTCTGTACTTTGCCTACTCACCTTCACATCGACAACCTCCATCGCTAATCTCCTGAGCCTCCTGCAGTCACATCGCAACCGCCATCAAGCTCGCATCCGCTTCGCAGCCACCGTTAAACTCACATCTACCCCCCTCCCAATCGTTTCAATGGAGCCATGGTGCAAATCCAACATCACCCCTCAGCATCTAGAGGGCCTTGTTCGCCATGGCCTCTGTTGACAGAATATCATCAGTAGTCCTCCGAGGAGTATCCCATGAAGGTAGATTGATCGGCAAAGAAGCGTGAGATAAAAAATAAGAAGGCAATAGAGACACACGAGTTAGACAGGTTTAGGCCGTCAGTATGACGTAATACCCTACTCCTATGGTCTATTGGTTTATATTAACTATCGTATGATATGTCGTGATTTTAGAGGGGGTCCCTGCCCGCCTTATATAGTTCGGGAGGCAGGGTTACAAGTTGGTTAGATCTAAGAGATAACCGGAAAGTAATAACTGATTACAGGAATCTTGGGATCATACATATCCTAACAGATCTCATAGTATCTTCAGAATATCTTTTCAATGTCTTACGAAAGGCGCCGAGCAGAGTCGTGCCCTGCAAGGCTTCTTCTTGTGGGCTGGGCCACCCCTAGGGGCGCAGCCCATGTGGTCTGTCGTGGGTATTCAGGGTCATACACCCCACAGCTAGTCTCCAAGCACCTTGTACCCATTGTGCAATGTCATCTTGAGCTCGTCCGATCAGGTGCAAATGACGCCGAGCAGTGTGAACCGTTGCTAAGCAGCATGACCTGTCGCCGAGCAGCGTGACCTATCGCCGAGCAGTGTGAAACATCGCCGAGCAGTGTGGCCTGTCGCCGAGCAGTGTGACCCAAGTATCGCTTGCCATAAGGGTGTAAGGAGCTCAAGTTCAGAATCGAAAATTCCTCCGCAGTGGACCAAGTGTGCCCACTTAGAGTCCAAACAAAGTTGAAGGAGTCAATCTTGCTCTATAGGCATGTAGTCTTCGAGAAAAATCCCGCACACTCACCACGAGGTGAAGTGTGCCCACTTAGTCCCCGAGCCTAATAGCAGATGATGTAGTCATGTGGTGTCAGGGTCAGAAACTAGAAGAATAGTAGAAAACCAGCAAAGCAGGTAGCCAGTCCCTAGGCGTGGCCCAAAAAGAGACAAAGCACATTCACCGCAAGGTGAAGTGTGTCCACTTAGTCCCCGAGCCTGACAATAGGTGACGCAGTCACGTGGTGTCAGGGTCAGAAACAGAAAAATAATCAAGAATAAGAAGGCAACAGAGACACATGAGTTAGATAGGTTCAGGCCATCCGTATGATGTAATACCCTACTCCTGTGGTCTGTTGGTTTGTATTAGCTATCGTATGATATGCCATAATTTTAGAGGGGGTCCCCACCCGCCTTATATAGTTTGGGAGGTAGGGTCACATTGATTTTAGAGGGGTTCTATTGGTTTGTATTAGCTATTATATGATTTCCTTTGCTCGCTGACCACCGTCGAGGAGTGGTGGCTGACCGGTAATAACGACAAGCCGTTGCCGCCCGAAGGGTATATCATGTCCTTCATTCACTTCCATGAGCGAGGATTTGCCATACCTGCTCACAAGTTCCTTCAGGGGCTGTTGGATTACTACCAGGTGGAGTTGTAGCACCTTACTCCCAATGGGGGCTAGGGATTAGTCCCCACTTTGACCTGTGGCGGTATCTCTTCGTCGTCAACCTATCAAAGAAGTAGGTTGGGAAGCAAGAGCTGAGCGTGCCGATGGGATATGCTAGTATTCATCTCTGCAACAACTAGGTGTACGAATACCCATCGATGCATCTATCGACCTCCAACAAGCGGTGGTATTCGCACTGATTTTACATCAAGGATGATGTTGCCGCCCCCTTGCCAGTGTTCTCCAGGCAAGTCATCGAAGAGGTCCTAGGGCCATGGAAGTGGGGTGTCCCAGACAAAGACAAGAAAAAGATCAAGGACCATCTCGTCGCCCTCCAAATTCTAAAGGAGAGGGGCATGAAGGGATCGGGGATTATCGGCGCCAATCAAACACGGAGGGTGGCGCCGCTGATGAGCCGCATGCTTCCCCTGTACCTAATGGCACCCAGGGCATATCTCGAAGGGATGGCACTTGTTGATGAAGCACTCCCCACCACTGAAGTGGCGCAGCGCATGAAGGAGGCGATGAAGCCTTCGAAGGACAACGCTAATGTTGTCCTTGATTTTGTGTATCCGGTGCCGGGGCATCCCCTAATGCGGTCGGAACCGGGGTTCATCGATTTCGTAAGTTCTTTTTCCCTATTCCTCCTTTTTACTTGAATTTCTGTCCCCTTGATGCTGACCTTGGGATAGCAGGACCAGCCGAGGAGACTCATCTTCGAGGATAGACTGACTCCACTGCCAAAGGACCGGATCCTGGCGACAGCGAATCGCACCATGGCCGAGTGGGATAGGAAGACAAGGGAGCTCAAGAGGAAGAAGATGCTACAGAAGCAGCAAGCATGGGAGCGAGGAGAGGAGACATGCAGTGATGATGACGAGGAGGAGTTTGACAAGGTAGTTGTCGATGTGGAGTGGGATGTCCTAGAGGGTGAGGATACGCTGACAGATACCCACTCGTCCATGTAGGGACCCTTCCCATTCCACATGAAGGGAAGTGAGTCCATGAAACTGGTAGAGACGGGCCAAACCATCTGCCTACTCTCTAGACCAGTGGGAGCCGGCGGATCCGCCGCCACACCCGGGGTGCCGGTGGAGGACCGGTGGATGGGGGGAGGTGGATATGCTACCAAGCCCAAGGTGCCGATAGAGAGGGGTGGCTTCGCTATCGTGCCCTTGGAGGAAATGGAGATGAGCCCCTCTGCCCTGGAGCAGGGAGCAGGCTCGAAAAGGTCTCGCCCAGATGAGTTGGAGCAGGAATCTGGGGGTTCGTCCCCAAAATGTTCCCATCGCCCAACAGCGCCAGCGTAAGTCATCGATTCCTCTATTTTTCCTATTTTTCTGTTTTCCTGTTTGACCTATGCCTTTCAACCCTTGCACAGTCTTGAGACGGGTCCATTCTTTGGTGTTGGCGCAAAAGAAGAGCGTTGCTCTTTAGGCGAAACAGGCACAGTTGTCCGATGTCGCTCCTATTTTGGGCAGGAGCGGCACCGATGTTGTGGCCTCATCGGTCGGTTAGGTGCTGCCTGTGATGGCGCCCATGCCCTTAATGGGTCAAACAGGTGCTAGGGCTGAAGAAGCGCCCTCGAGGGTCACCGAGCAGACGACGGCAGAGGTAACTCCGCCGCCTACGTTGGAGCGGACGGAGCTACCGCCTGTGCTTGTGGCACCCTCTATGGTGGGCGCGGTGTCGCAAGTCAAGGCCCCAGCATCGCAAGTGGAGGTGGCCACAACCATGACAAGCCAGGCGTAGCTAGACACAGCCATGATGGTGTTTGAGGGAGCGGCGCAATCTGTGCCACCGGCGGCCCAGGCAGCAGCGCCTGAGGTAGGCCGGATGGAGGGGGACATGGCCGGAGGGTCCTCAAGCATCGTGGTGGTGGTGGAGAGGATCAGCAGGAGGTCACCCTCGGCCCTGATGTCGTGGGGCAGCTGCTCACCTGCGCGTGGTGAGCCACCGCTCTAGTGGATGTCTCCTCAAGACCCGACGTCGACTCTTTTCTTGCTTGATAATGCTGTCGAGAGCATGGAGTGGGAGAGTCTCGACTTTGGGTTCTTGGCTATGATGGATGCCTTGAGCCAGGTCAGGGGCATCCTGCATGATGTCATCGTTCCCACTGGCTAGGTATCTGCTTGATCTTCCCTCTCGCTTTCTTCTTTCTTCATATATTTTTGTATTATTGACACTGGTCTTCTTTTCAGTCCCTCATTGCTCATAGTCGGGAGAAGTCTTGGTTCCTCTATGAGCAGAAGGTGGAATGGGACCACCTCACTAAGGAGGCCCGACTGTGCGGAGACGTGAGCACCCAGCTTGCTACCGCCCAACTGTGGGAAGCCAAGGTGTGTCGGGACACGGAGGAGATCCATGGGATGTTCTAGGATCTATTGGCAAGGGTGCAATAGGACGAGGAGGTGGCTGCTAGGGTCTGAAAGGAGCAGGGCGAGCTGCTCCAGAAGGACACCAAGGCTAGCCAGCGGGTCATCGAGCTCCTGGAAGAGCTAGAGAGGGAGCGGAACCTCAAGCTGGAAGCCAAGGAAAGGTCCATGGCCCTGCAGCGAAGGGCGAATCAGGATGCTGAGGTGACCGCCCAGCTGCACAGGGAGTGAGACGAGCCATGTCAGACCGTAGAAAGACTCCGCTTAGAGTGTGGCATGGTCTACGAGGAGCGTGACCAGGCCGTCCGAGAGTGCGACGAGGTGCATCAGGTGGTTAGCTCCCTCCGGGCGGATCTTAGAATCGCGATGACCCAAAGGCTAGAGGCTGAGAGCATCTCTGTCAGACTAGGCACAGAGCTCGCCGAGGTGCGGGGGATTCTTTAGGCTGAGAGTGATGAGCACAATCTCCTGCGTGTCGTTGTCGGGGTTGTTTTTGATGACCTAGGGGTGGCACGGCCAGAGGAAACTGGCTCACTCATGGCCTGTGCCATAGATATCACGGCGCGGGTGCGCCAGCTTGAGGAGGACGCCTTTTACGCTAGGATCACCCAAGCCTTTACTATTGACCGCTCTCATTATGATTAGGAAATCAACTTGGAGGCAATGAGCCTTGGCTTCGCGCCTGGCTACAAAAGCTCCAAGCTGGATGAGATTGAGAAGGCGGTGACTCCTATTGCGTGGAACCTAGCGAACAGGCTGAAAGACATAGTTCTCCCTCCGAGGAAGTAGTTAGTTGGATAAGTTTGATAAACATTTATATGTAATATGTGGACAAGTGTTGGTACTTTTGTGTCTGAGAACAAATTCGTGCTTTTGTTTTGCAATTTTGTTTTGTTCGTTTGAGCTTACTTTCTTCCCTTTTGCATTCGAGAAAAAGGTTTATGCGATCCAATCTTTCCATTTGTTAAGACTGTAGGGCCCGAGGTGTATAAGGGTTAATTTTGATTGTGCTGGTGAGCAAAGTTACCATAGCTGTCGGGGCATGGGTTTTTTGTAGTCTTACCTAGCATGCTCGTTTATCTGTTCCCATGAACCTTGCTGCTAACCTTAACGCGGGGAAAAAAGGAGGTATTTATACCTTTATCAGCCCCTGAGTGAGATCCGACCCCTTGCGGTCGCTGGGGCCGGATGTTACTAGAGACCAAAGCGAGGGTAGAAAACTTACTCTTGTATTTGTACATACCCCTTACTTAGGATTTTGATGATCGTTCCGTGACCACGCGTTTGGTCTCATTGCTGGCCCAACCTTCCTCGAGCCTCCACACATGGTGGGGATTCGGTCAAGGGTTGGCTCATTTTGTGATTGTCGCCCCGTCCGTGGTTTCCTCAACTGGTGGGGTTGAGGCAATGTCACTTGCCTCGACGGCTCGAGTGACGTGCTTGATGAACTTGCTAACGGGGATGTTTGGATGGAATCTGATCCCATTGCTTTGCGACAAAGTCAGCAAAGCCCTTCGGTGGCATTCCATTGCTCCTTGACCCGCCTTCCAATAGATTCCCCCTCAATGGGGACTCTATGGGCTTGGCTAGAGGCTAGATTGAACTAGATAGTTGAGATGACCCTATCCGCCTCAATGTGGGTTAGGCAAAGGCCGCTGAGGCTCATCTGCGTTTTCTTTCCTAGCTCTTGTTTGACGTGAGGCGGCCTTGGACCCTTTGCGGGCTAGCCTTCAAACCTCGGTCTCACAATCTTGGATTGAGCGACTCGAGCCCTCGAGCCCCTTGGGGTCTGATAGGGGTCGGCCATGTTTTACACATCACTCCATCCTCGGTTTCCGCAACTAGAGGGGCTGAGCTGTTGACACTTGCCTCTATGGCTCGGGTGTCACGCCCAATGAGCTCGCTAACAGGTATGTTCGTGTGGAATCTAGGTCCATCATTAGCTAACGGGGTTGGCAGAGCCCTCATATGGCATTCCACTACTTCTTAACCCACCTCCCAGCACATGCCTGAGCCATTCGATAGGCTCAAGTGGCCCGTTGGCCTCTCCTTGAGGTTAGAATCGAATGAGAAAGGTCGAGATGACCCTATCTACTTCTGAGCGGGGTCAGGCAAGGCCGCTGGGGCTCCTATCAGTTTTTCTCCCCTGGCTCTGTTCGACGTGAGGTGGCCTCGAGCCCTTTGTAGGCCGGCCTTCAAACATTGGTCAGTTGCCACTCATATCGAATGAGGCGGGCGTCGCTTCATGGTGCGACACGAAGCGTTGAGATGCAACGATCGCATATGCAATGTTTGGATGTATGGGTTTAATGTACGATTTAATTGAAATGAAAGCGGGGGTCGGTAATATTACCTTGGTGGCTTGAGCAATGAGAAGCTCTTACTGAACATGTCCGTGTGGGATTCGGGTCCGACGTTTGTGATGGGGACAGCGTCACCTGCGCGAGCATCGCAATTTTTTATTTTCATCTCTCGGTGGCGATCCGAGCCGTTTGATTGACTTTAAGCGACCTAACAGCTTCTCCTTGAAGGAGATTCTACAGGTGGACCCATCCGAACACTTCTCAAGAAGGTAGATGCTAAAGTTTGAGATACGGGGAACAATGAATTCGATTATGCTGGTGAACAAAAACACCATAGCCACCAGGGCGTAGGGTCTAGTGGTTCATCTAGTTTTACTCAAAGTTTTACACCAGCACACCATGTCTCTGGTTTTTAATGTAAGGAGGGGTCGGGTGAAGAGAATGTCTAAACAAGTAGACTGTCTTGGCAGCCCCCGAGCGATGTCCGTGCCCCTGCTGTTGCTGGGGTTGAGGGCTCGGTAAAGAGATTAACACGCAAAGTAAGTAAACAAAGGTTGTTATCTTTCGGTGGTCATTCATTTGCTATTTTACCTAGGCCATCTATGAAAGCATCTAGGCCCTTTGTTGGGTTTCGATGATTAATGACAATACAAGATTACTATAACTAACATGTGTTTTGTAGAGGCAATTAAGTTAGGTCATGGAAATGGAGATCAATTGGGTAATCAAGGTGGTCATGCCCCTATGATGGAAATCATTTTGGTTTTCAAAGGATGGATGACAAGGTTAAGGATGACTAGTTCTAAGTGTCGATTGCAGTTAGAGAGACACTTAGAGTAGTTTAGGACTTTGTTTTTCCTTTGGCCATACTATTAAGGGGGTATGGACGGGTAGCTTGATCTAGATGAGTCTAGTGAGTTAGGTGTGGTGCACACATGTTAAAACTAACACTAGGTAGCTCCTACATATGCATAAGATCCTTTGGAGCAAACTTCATTCACATATGATCGAGAGTTGGAAGTGAATGGAGGGTCAAATGCTGACCGGACGCTAGCTCCGGTCAGATCGGACACTGGCTGTAGGGTTCGGTTAGTTCATTTGATCAAGGAGATTGCGTCTGGCATGAGCAAACGCTGAGTGGTCAAGTGACCGGACGCTGAGGTCCAGCGTCTGGTCGACTCCAGTAAGGGTCCAGAAGAGAAAATCTATGACCAGACGCGTTCGGTCAGTACTGACCGGACCCTGGGGGTTCAGCATCCGGCCGAGTACAATAAGGTTCTAGTGAGGGTTTAATGCGACTGGTCAGTGATGATCGGACGCTGCCAGCATCCGATCAACACTTAAACACTGGTGTGTGGGTTGAACTGACCAGAGCGTCCGATCAACATGACCGGAGAGTCCGATCACCCACAGAGGCACATAACGGTTTGTTTTTCAGCCCTTGTTATAAATAGAAGCTCTACTCGTGTGTGGAGTCACTTTTGCTCATTCCAACAGCTAAGAAACACGTTTGTGAGTGCCAAGAAGAGCAAGGTCCTAGTGAGGTGATTAAGATTTGAGAATCCAAGAGAGTAGCCTCATTAGTGAATCAAGAGTAGCAAAGTGTGCATCCACCGTTCTCATTAGGCTTCGCGTGGTCAAGTGAGAGTTCATGCTTGTTACTCTTGGTGATTGCCATCACCTAGATGGCTTGGTGGTGATTGGGAGCTTGGTGATCACCCGACGGAGCTTGTGGGTGACCCAACTCAAGTTGTGAGCGGTTGTGGGTGATTCACCACGATGGAGTGTCGAAGAATCAACTCGTAGAGAGCACTTGATCCTTGCGCGGATCAAGGGGGAGCTACACCCTTGCGCAGGTGCTCCAACAAGGACTAGTGGGGAGTGGCAACTCTCCGATACCTCAGCAAAACATCGCCGCATTCCTCTCTCTCTATTTACTTTGAGCATTTACTTTGAGCAATTCAATACTTGTTTTTACATTCATAGATTTGTCATGCTAGAGTAAGTTTGGAACATAGGTTGCAAGTCCTTTGTGCATTACATTAATAGAAACACTTTTCTAGGCACAAGGGGTTAATTGGGCTAACCGTAGGATTTAATTATTGTAAGAAAATTTAGAATTAGCCCAATTCACCCCCCTCTTGGGCATCTTAATCCTTTCAATTAGTATTAGAGCCTCATGCTCACATTTTTAAGCTTAATCGTTTTGAGCAAGATGTCTTATGGGGATGGACCTCCTCCTATCTTTGAGGGAGATGACTTTCCATATTTGAAAATCCACATGGTGGCGTACTTAGAAGCTCTAGACGTTGGTATACCTAGAGCCACCTCACAAGGCTTCCCAAAACCTCGGGATGCTACTAACTTATAAGGCGATGAGGTTAATTATGAAAAGTGGAATGCAAAGGCTTGAAACACCATCTTTAGGGGCCTTTGCAAAGATGTGTTCAACCACGTAAGGAACCACAAAGACACCCATGCACTATGGTTGGACGTTTGTGCGCTCCATGAGGGAACCAAGAGTGAGCGTGAGGAACGCTATCATCTTGTAATTAAAAAGCTAAATTCATTTGAGATGCTTCCCAAAGAATGTGCTAATGAGATGTATTCACGTTTGAATGTTCTTGTAGAGGAAGTCAATAGGCTTGGACTTACTCAAATGTCACCATCCGACGTTGTGAGAAAGATCTTGAGTGTCCTCCCCATTGACAAATATGGGCATATTGTGACCGTGCTACATCAAGGTGATCTTTCCGTCGCTACACCAACACAAATCTTGGGAAAGATCAATGCTCATGAAATGTACATGCACATCACGCCACAAGATGGCCCATCCTCTACCAAGAAGAAAGACAAAGACTTAGCATTCAAAGCTAGCCAAGAGAAGGGCAAGGCAAGACTTGAGTATGAAAGCTCAAGTGAAGATGAAGTTGATGATGAAAGCCTTGCTCTCATGGTGAAGAAGACCGCCAAGATGCTAAAGAAGCTCAACAAGAGTGGCATCAAGTTCGATGGCAAGAAGAAGAAGTTCTTCACAAGCTCAAGAAGAAAGCCAATCTCTGAGATGGATTGCTACAATTGTGGAGAACTTGGCCATCTAGCTCATCAATGCACAAAGCCTAAGAAAGACAAGTTCAAGAACAAGAACAAGGGCAAGAAAGACGACTTATGCAATGAAGATGAAGATGAGAACAAAAAGAACAAGCCATACAAGAAAAGAGATGAAAAAAAGAAGGACTTCCATAAGAAGAAGAAGAGTGGAAAGGCTTACATCATCGGTGATTGGCTCACAGACATTAATTCATCTAGTGGATCATCCGATGATGAAAGTGATAATGAGAAGGTGGCCGCCATTGCTATTGACTTATCATCTTCACCGCCACCATCGCTATCATCCTCTATACACCTATGCCTTATGGCTAACGGTGAACACAAGGTATCAAATGATGATGATAGTAGTGATGATGAACATGCTAGTGATAGTGATAGTGATGATGAATCACCTTCCTATGATGATCTTGTTAAAATACTAAAACAATACACTAAGATCATTAGAAAGGGTAGAGCTAATGTTGAGCTTAAAGAAACAAATGATGCTATATCATCCAAACTCAAGGAGCTCAAATCTTCTAAGAAAGAGCTTAAAGATAAACATGATAAACTTGAGTGGGTGCACAATGAGCTCATCACTAGCCACAACAAGCTAAAAGATGAATATACAACTCTAAAGATCAATTATGATACTCTTGTTATTGGTCAAGAGTTTTTACCAAATGAACCACATGATGCTACTAACCATGTTGTTAAGATTGATATAGCTACATCATGTGATGATTTAATTGATAAGAGCATTGAGTAAGGATCTAGTGGCAAAGGCAAGAAAGTGGTTGAGTGCAATGACTATGATGAATATGTCAAGCTCAAGAATGCAAATGAAAAGCTCATGAAAGATCTTGAAGAGATGAAAAGCCACAACACCATTGGGCTAGAAACTCTTGATCATGATGAAGAGTTGATCCTTGAAAATGAGAAGCTCAAAGAAGAGAACAAGAAGCTCAAGGAAGAGAAGAACAATGATGTTCTCAAGGAAGAGAACAAGAAGCTTAAGATGGAGAAAGAGCATCTCAAGATGGGATTGAGCAAGTTTGCAAGAGGCAAGCATCTCCAAAGTGAGCAACTCATGAACACCATCATGAAGATGGATAGAAGTGGCATTGGATATGTGGCGAGTGTAGAGAAGAAGAAGGCTCAAGTTCAACAACAACAATCAAAGCCAAAGCCAAAGCCAAAGAGATGTTTTGAGTGTGGACAAGAAGGTCATTTTGCTCATGAGTGCCAAACTCCACCGCCACAACCCTTGCCCAAGCATGCTAGACCCTTTGCCTTCAATGCTCACTACATGCTTAGAAAGGATTCTAGTGGAAAGATGAAAGTCATGTTCTTAGGACCCCCTAACAAGAATAGGCCTAAGAAGATTTGGGTGGCTAAGTCACTTATTGACAAGGTGAAGGGCCCTCAACAAGTTTGGGTTCCTAAAGGTTGAATCTCTTGTGTGTAGGTGAACTACAAGACCGGTGGAAGTTATTGGGTTATTGATAGTGGTTGCACTCAACATATGACCGGTGATCCTTGTATGTTCACCTCACTAGATGAAGAGGTAGATGGACAAGAGAGAATAACATTTGGAGACAACTCAAAGGGCAAGGTTAAAGGATTGGACAAAGTGGCAATATCAAATGATCATTCCATCTGTAATGTGCTATATGTTGCTTCATTGAGCTTCAACTTGCTATCCGTTGAATAATTGTGTGATCTTGGCTTCCAATGTTTGTTCACCGAGAAGGGCATTGTTGTATCCAAGGTAGATGATAATCAAGTGATATTCAATGGATTTAGATACAACAACTTATATCTAGTGGACTTCACCTCCAAAGATGCAAATTTGAAGACTTGCCTATTCACCAAAACAACACTTGGGTGGCTATGGCATAGAAGACTTGCTCATGTTAGGATGAGCTCACTCAAGAAGTTTATGAAGAATGATTTGGTGAGAGGGTTGAAGGATGTGAAGTTTGAAAAGGACAAGCTTTGTAGTGCATGTCAAGCCGGCAAGCAAGTTGCAAATACTCATCCAACCAAAGCTTTCATGTCAACCACAAGAGTGCTAGAACTTCTTCATATGGATTTATTTGGACCAATAACATACAAGAGTTTGGGAGGAAATCTTTATTGTTTTGTGATTGTTGATGACTATTCAAGGTATACATGGGTATTCTTTCTTCATGACAAATCCGAAGTTGCATCTTGCTTCAAGAAGTTTGCCAAGAGAGCTCAAAATGAATTTAAAGTGAAGCTCAAAAAGATTAGAAGTGACAATGGGAAAGAATTTGACAACATAAACATTGAAGCCTATTGTGATAAAGTTGGAATCAAATATGAAGTCTCTGCAACTTATACTCCTCAACAAAATGGTGTAGTTGAGAGGAAGAACCAGACATTGATCACTCTTGCAAGAATAATGCTTGATGAGTACAATACCCCCGAAGCTCTATGGGTGGAAGCGATCAACACCGCATGCTATGCATCCAACCGCCTATTCCTTCAAAAGTTCCTTGGCAAGACACCTTATGAGTTGCTCAATGGGAAGAAGTTGGACGTCTCCTTCTTTAGGGTGTTTGGTTGCAAATGCTACATCTACAAAAAGAGGCAACACCTAGGGAAGTTCCAAAGATGTTATGATATTGGCTTTCTTGTTGGTTACTCATCAAAGTCCAAAGCATATAGAGTATTTAATCATACCACCGGCTTGGTTGAAGAAACATATGATGTGGAATTTGATGAATCTAACGGCTCCCAAGGAGCACATGAGAATCTTGATGATGTAGGTGATGAACCATTGAGGGAGGCTATGAAGAATATTCCGGTGGGAGACATCAAGCCAAAAGATGATGAAGATGATGTACAAGTCATTGATCAACCTTTTTTATCAAGTGTGCCATAAGATGGTGAAAAAGATGAGAGAGTAGAAAATGAAGATACTCATAACTCCTGTGAGCAAATGGTGGTACAAGCACAAGATGTTGATGCTCTACAACCTCCTCCTCAAGTGGTCAATAGAAGAAATATACCTCTCCTACAAGATCATCCACAAGATCTCATCATAGGGAGTCCATCAAAGGGTGTAATGACTCAATCTCAAAAACATACTTCATTTATTGCTCATCACTCTTTTGTCTCTTGCTATGAGCCTACCAAGATAGAAGAAGCTCTTAAAGATCCAGATTGGATCGATGCCATGCATGAAGAGTTGAACAACTTCACTCACAATGAAGTTTGGACTCTTGAAGAGCGACCGAAAGGTGCAAGAGTCATTGGAACAAAGTGGGTGTTCCGCAACAAGCAAGATGATCAAGGTGTTGTTGTGAGGAACAAGGCAAGACTAGTTGCAAAGGGGTTCTCCCAAGTTGAAGGTTTGGATTTTGGAGAGACATTTGCACCGGTTGCAAGATTAGAAGCCATCTGTATTCTACTTGTATATGCATCACATCATGAAATGAAACTATATCAAATGGATATGAA
>NW_027096767.1:0-8444 GCF_019320115.1 Miscanthus floridulus | reverse complement strand
GTTTTGGTGAGAAGCACATTACTCTAGAGAGAGATGCCTATGAACGAGCCCACTTTCTAGTGTTGCAGTACACAATAGATGTGGAACCTTACATCGAAGAGCATATAGAGATGTTGAGGCAACAAAACCCTCGCCAGGGTGAAGCTTAGTTAGCGAGGGCACATATGAGTGGGTTCAACATCTGGTTTAGAGATTAACTTGCCAGTTCAACCTCTTGCATAGACGAAAGGCTTCAAAAGCTAGCATAGGGGCATTTCTTCATAGTCACAACCTATCAAGGCTATGACATAAATGGATATACCTTTTACACCATTGATCAAGACAAAAAGAGCGTGTACTAGAATAGTGTTATTCATGTAGATGCATTTGACAGCAAGATGCATAAGACAACGTACTATGGTCAGATTGAAGAGATATGAGAACTCTTGTATGCAGGCTTCAAGGTGCCCGTTTTTCATTGTCAATGGGTTTAGGGAAGTCAGGGTGTCATGAAAGACATGTATGGCTTCACTACAGTTGACCTCAACCAAGTTGGGTACACGGATGAGACATTTGTAGTCACAAGTCAGGTTTCCCAAGTCTTCTTTGTGCACGACACTAGAAACAAGAAATGACAAGTGGTTCTACCTGGGAAAAAGCGGATTGTCAGACTTGAAAATCCAGTGGACGAGGAAGAGTTCAATCAATCCAATGAAGTGCCTCCTTTGGATACTTCCATCCTCCCTATGATTTTTGTGAGCGAGCTAACTCCATACCTAAGAGATAGTCGTAAAGAGGTTGCCCCTATGACAAAAAGATGTCAAAAATAGTAAGTACGCAAAAAAGATGCTCGTGTGAGTTTTTGAACAATGTGCATTCTTATTTTTAGTTAACAATATATATTTGTCGTCGCTCTTACTTACAATGTGATGTTACTTTCAGGAAGGGATTCTAGCTAATGAGAGAAGTTCAGGTTATCAATGATGTAAATTGTAGAATGAGAGATGTAAATTGTACTAGATAAGTTCATGTCATCTAGTCTAGAATGTTAAGCCCACAACTCCTTGTAATGTGTATGGTACATTGTGGATGTATGCTGAAATTTGCTTATCAAGACTACTTCATTTCATTTGTCTCATGACATGCATAAGGTATATATGCTGCTAGAATTTGATGTGTCATATCAGCACACATATGAGCAGCACACATAATCATCCATTCATATCACAGGAGTAGCACACACTTATGAGCAACACACACATATATAGCTAATTAACATGTAGGTGTCTATACATGAGCATCCAGCACATAGATAGCTAATTAACTTAAGGTGTCCATATAGCATATCACCACACATAGATGAGCCAGTGTCCATACAATATATCACCATATAGTACATATATTAATTAAGGTAACTTAAGGTCATCATTGTTTTATTGGCATGATCACTTCGGCTTCTTAGCCAGGACGTCGTCCACCTCCTTGGTTAGGCCCTCCAACTTCTAAGTCACGGCTACCAGCTGGGCACCCATGGTGTCCACCATCTCCTTAGTAGGTCCCTTCTCCTCCTTCTTAGTATGCATCTTCTTCAACTTCCAGATTCTTGCTTTGAATCTTGGGGACAAGATTCTTTTAAGGAGGGAAGGTTGTAACACCCTTGGTGTTACAAGCTTGCTTAGCACCTAGGTTAAGGCCTAAGATAAATTAGCAAAACAAGTTCTCCAGTTTTAAAAATTTAAAACACACATGAAATGATAAATAAACCCTGTGTAACTCACTTTTATGGTTGAGAGAAATCAAACAAATATCTAAGTTAATTTACTCGGTGCATAAAAGTGCTAAAGAAAATCCAAACAAGAAGAACAAAATAAGTAGTTTTAATTGTTTGGTACGAAAAACAATTTCTATAAACAAAAATAAAATATAACTCATGTATAGTGCTTATGTAAAGATGATGAGCAAGTGGTGTAGATGAAAATGCAACTTTATTTTTTTGTAAAATAAATGTGTTAACTAATGTTCTTGCGAACTCCAAAAAACAAATTAGAAATTAAAATCAACCTTTTTGTTGAGTCATTAAAGATCTGAACTTATGTTAAAGTACTATTTTTGGCAAGTTATGTTAAGGAAAATAATTAAATGGTACTTAAATGTTTTGTTCCTATGATTTACTATAAAGTATGGACTATTGCATGAAGTATTTGTTGGTTGAAGTTATCAAGGTTTAGGCCTTTTAAAAATTGTGGCAAAAGTGTTCATGGTTGTTAAGTTCAAACTGAACTCTTGTCTTTTCCAAGTCTGAAAGGGTAGTAGACAATGCTATTTTGGTGTTTAAATTCCAACTAAAATGTTTGAACACTAGCTTCATATTCTTGTATTCTTGGTTGCTTCTAAGTGAGCACTTAGGCACGTTGTTGGTCGTAGGTGTGTCGGATGCCACGTTGTCCTCTTTAAAAATTGCTCAACTTCATTGGGACATGTTGTAACCTAGTTGTTGGCGCTCTGGACGTGTGAGTTGCTCCGCTAGATAGTCGATAGTACCGACTTTGGGTTCAGGGAATTGGTTGAACCTTAGTCGAGTTAATCAGCAGCCCTTGCTCAGCTTTAAAATCCATGCATGTCACCGCTCGTCGTTGCTCAGCCGGTGTCTGCAGTCACCACGCGTGCACCCTGCTGTTGCTTGACCGTTCTTGGCCTTGGTCATGCCCCGTGGCCGACTTTGCTGGCTGCCAGCTATGTGTCGGGCTAGGGTTGGCCACGGTCGCCGCCGTGGGCCAGGACTGAGGTGCAGGGCTGCTACTGCGTGACCATTGTAACACCCTCACTATTACACTATAAATCATTTACTAAAACATGTCATGAGCATCATATTTATGTGTTAATGCATGTAATAAAGAGTGTAGATCAATTTCTGTAACTCAAAACGATCAACGAAAATGCGAAACGAAAGTTAATTCAATAGTCATGTTATGTCACTTAAGGTTGAAAACCAATTTTTATTAAGCAAAAATGCTATGGAACATGTATGCAACACTTAAGGAAAGTTGAAAGTATAAACTTTGTAGATGGCAATGAAATACTTGTTGTTGAAAAATATTATTGTTAGATAGTATTTCTAATAGCTTAGAAATGGAACTTAGACTAAAATTCAGCCCAAGACTTAGCAAATTTTCAAAGTTGAAAGCGGGGTGACAATGCTATATTAGTAAATTAATTCTAAAAAATTTAGCTAAAGGCTTGTGCTATATTTTTCCTTGGTGGGTTGCATCCAAGTAGGTACCTATCAATGGTATAGGGGTTGGTTTTGTTAGTATGTGCTTTGATCATCAATTAATTGCCACTAAAAGCTAGAAAATACTGTTTGGGCATCGGTTGACAGCCTCCACTTGGCATGCTCATATTTTCTTTTCTAGTCTACCTTGGTCCAAGTGTGTTTCTCCATTCAGTAGCCCTAGGTACCATCTTCAACTCGACTGAGTTGGTTGGGTCATAACCGATCTGGATGGGTCATGGTTGACGCTTTAAAAAGCATGCACAACGCGTTTTGGGCTAGTTAGCCAAGTGTCTGTGGTTACCGCACGCTTGGGGCACCGCTGGCCATCCTGACCATGTGCCTGGCGTGCTGCATGCTGCTACTGGCACCGCTGCTAGTGCCACTATGGCTGCACACGCCACCCTGTTGCGCTGCCATGCTCCGCTGGCCACTAGCGCCGCTGCCATCGCGTCACCACTACAACGCGCACCACCCTTCACTAGCCCCGCTATCCCGATGTCGTGGCATCAACGCATGGCCACGTGCTGGTCAGCTGCTACTACCGTAGGCTACCCGCTCGAGTGCGCCAGCTAGCCATCAACACGAGCCACCGTGCCCCACCCCCTACGCCCTGGCTACCCGCTGCGATGTGACACTACCGCTGCCGTCCCGTCACCACGCTACACACCTGCTCACTATGCCATGCCTCACTGCCACTACACTACCATGTGCCCCTACACTGCGTCGTTGCTTCCTTGCTACTGCGCATGTGGGATGCCGCCTTGTGGTGCCATCGGTCGCCATTAAAGGCGCTGCGGCACGTGGGCCAGAGCAAGCCATGGTCATTTGCATTCGTTGCCTGCGCCTAGCATGTGTACCCTAGTTGCGACGCCCATGTCTCGCCAAAGAGTGCCAACCGCATCACTACTCGTCGTTGTTCCACCGCTGCTCCCTCCCCTACTTCCTGCTACGGTCACGTCGTGACCCTAGTGAGCCAGAGCATGGAAGCTTGCCTTAAATCTTGTGTGCTCGTGTCTCTGCCTTAGCATCCATGTGCCAACTGTCCCCACCCCGCCTTGAATTGCATCACGACATGCTCCAATTTGGAGTTTCCCCTCCGCCATGCCATTAAGGTCACGACCGGTCGTGGCCAAGGGTAGCCATCCACCGCTCCACCCCTCATTAATCCATCTACACCACAAACTCTGCCTCCACCTCCACTTCACCCTGCGTGCCTCACTTGCACCTCTACCGCCTCGCCGTAGCCGCTTTCATAGCCATGCTGTCTTAGAGCACCGCCGTATCCCACCACCCGCATGTGGCCAGCCCTGTTTAGGGAACCTCCGGCCAAAGTACCACCATAGCCTCAACTAGGGTAGAATAGTGATGCTATAGCGCTAGCTAGTTCACCCCGTGGTGGCTTTGGCTGGCCGGCATGGCTACGTCGCTGTCGCGCATGGCCATACACCGTGGTCACCACTTCCATGAGCTCCGCCGCTCCTGTAATCTAGGCTAGTGTAGGTGCTAGGGTTGTAAATGGAGGTTGGCCTATTAGTGTAGCTAGCATAGGTTCTAGCTGGTTGGCATGGCCAACCAATGCCATCGCCGCAGCGCTGGTGCCTGTGCGGGTGGCCGAGGACCATGCAGTTGTAAAGGAGGGATTTTCCAATGGTTTTATTGCATAGTTGCTCTCTCTAGAAATAGTGACATGGACTGCAGTTTAGTTTGCCTAGGTTTAGGGGTGTTTTTGTAAGAGCACCAACGTGCGTGGGCCTCCCCGCCGTGGGCCGCCTCCGCACGTGGGCCACGCCTCGCCTATGGGACATCGCGCATTCACGCGCGTGCGTTGCGCTTTGCGTGGGCAAAGTTGGGCCGCGGAGTGGAATTCATTTTTCCTTTTCTTACGGAATTAGAAATAGCTTTATATTTTGATTTCTGAGCTAAACTTTGAAAATTAATATCAATTCGCATAGATGTCAAAAAATTGTGAAACTAATTTTATTAGGTTCCTAAAATTGTGCTCTATCTCTTAGTGTATTCATTTCATATATATATATATATATATATGTTGATACCAGCAGCTATTAAATCATTTGCGAGTGTTTAGTATTATTTAGATTAGTATTTGTAGGAATTTTTGTGGCAGATTGGTAATACCTTTGGCCATGAAATTTTTACAGTAGATTCATTGTATTATTATGTGCTCACTATAATTTTTTACCCTTAGAATAGGTTGAGAGATATGGTATGTAAGTACTTCTTGTTGTAGTATATTGGGAATCGTTAATAAGAGTAAGAATATATTTTAGTTGCTAAATAGCACTTGTAGGTGAAACTCTGTTGGTTTGGTGGGAATGATGATTAGCTCGGTATCTTAGTCATTAGAGCTAGCTTAGTGGCTTAGTAGATGTATTCTTATTTTAAGAACTGCTGTTGCCTTAATATTGAGTGTTGCATCGTCATTGCATGCATGTAGAGAACGTGTTGGTGGAGTTCGTGACCGCGGGCGAGCAGGAGTATGAGGAGGTGATTGAAGAGTATGAGGATGAGATCCTCATGCAAGAGGAGGTCCCAGAGCCACCACTGACTGACTAAGCTGACACCACGCCTACCCAAGGCAAGCCCTGGTGCATAACCCTTATTTTGAATAAGCACTGAATATATATATCTATGATGTGCATTTACGTTACAGGCATTTTATGGAAACCACCTGCATAAATATATTTGTCCTATGAGTCCTACTAGTACAGGTGTGAGTAGCTGCTATGCTTAGGATTTTTGGTAGTGTGAGTAACCTACCGTTACTCACAATAGGTGATTATTATTATCACTCTTGAAATAAAATGGTGAAAGGAAAAATGGAGACCGGATAGGGATATGGTATGGGTATTGGTGGGTGTAAGAGGTTGTGTCCCATAGCCAACAGGGCATAGCTTGGTTACACTATTTTCCCTATCCGTGTTGGGTAAGGACCGACCGTTGCATTGGATTATAGTCAGGTCACAGACTTATTATCTTGAGCACATACTTGTTTATGGGAGCAGGAAAGGCTCGTTGCTCTCTTGTCATGGGTTTCGGCTCTTTCTAGACTGACTGATTGGAGGTGGGGATGGTGGAGGTCTAAGCATGAAACTAAGTCTAGGACTCAGCTATGGGGGCTTGGAGTCCAAGTTTGGAGGGGACCTGGACCCCTTGATAGGAGAGTGGTGGATTGGTCCAGCTTGTGCCTGAGGTACACGTGGGGCATGTGTTTTGGGGTACC
Source organism: Miscanthus floridulus (assembly GCF_019320115.1). NCBI lineage: Eukaryota > Viridiplantae > Streptophyta > Magnoliopsida > Poales > Poaceae > Miscanthus > Miscanthus floridulus. Next base: position 1,950 of record NW_027096767.1, on the reverse strand, counting down.
CAATTGGGCACATTGATTCATGAATCATTGGGTAATCCGGTACGGCTTATCTACAATCTAGCACCGTAGTAAGAACTAGAAGATGAAAGGAGGTGAAATGGATCTATTTGCTCAACTCTTGCTTGAAAGTAGAACATGTGCTTACCTAGAATGGTTAGATAATGATCTAATCATGACTACTAATAAGAAACATATATAAGGATTCACTACTAGTATTGCTTTCCACAAAAAGGAAACCCAACAACCCAAAAAGCTTATCATATCCTTTGGAGTCAGGAAATTATTCCCACTAGTTGGGTAAGTCTTGCGAGTACATTGTGTACTCAGGGTTTATTTACCCTATTATAGGTGCAGCTTGAAGAGTAGCTATTGTGTGGAGGATTCTTCTGGTGGGCATAGTCGGATCCTTGTATTCTACCGTTAGATGTTTATTGTAATTCCACAGTTTAAATTCCGCACTCTAAACTTGGTACTGTAATAATTTATTTCTAAGAACTCTAGTTGTATGAAATGGACTAACTATTGTAAACTCGTTCTCATTATTGGACCCTGGAGGAAAAACATGGATTATTCGAGTTCTCCCTTAGGGTGTGTTCAATGAAATCCGTCCCATATAGCTTGCTTTTAGGGTGCTTAGTGTCTGGTGGAAGACGAGCGCCTCCGAAGGTGTATTATTTTGGGCAGTTCTGCCACAGCCATCGCGTGCGCGTTGCTGGCCAGGCTATGCGTGGGCCTAGTCGATGCCGCAGCAGTTGCCATATGGCCAACGTGGCACCCATCTTGATCACTCGATCCACCTACCACCAAGTCACTGCCTACCTTCGTTGTCCTATCATGCTGCTACCCTTGATGTGGTGTCACTGCCCTCCTCGCGTGACAACCTAGTGCATGATCGTTGTTCCGCTACCACCGTCCATGTCCTGCCAAGACCGAGCCATCCCATTCAAGCACTCCATGATGCTCTCTCTTTGAGTCTCCCTTGTGTGGACACCCCCACTTCAATGTCGTAGCCTGGCCAATGTTGGCCGAGCCTCGGGAGCCGCTGTCTTCATGCCATGGCCACTAACGGAACCGCACCGCTACACAAGTTAAATTTGCATTGCACACAACATTGCATCCCAATTCAATGCTCCTATAGCTAGACATGGCAGCCACCTAGCCGCTCGACCCCATCATGCCGTGAGTTGAGCCCAGCCAAGCCTTAATTTGGTTGTTTTCCCCACCGTCGGGCTATTAAGGCAGTGCTCGTTAGGTGTGGGTGGCAACTCCCCAATAAAGCCATGAGAGGCCAGCCCTGCTATACCATTAGCTTCGCCTTGACTCCCTTTTTGTCCTACGCACCTCGGCCAAACCACTACGCTACCTAATGCCGCTAACATGGCCATGTCCACTGCGGAGTGCCGCCGCACGGATCGGTCGCATGTGGCTAGCACGGATCTATGAACCATGGGATAAATCATTGAGTCACCTTGTGCTTGAATTACTTCACTTGCATTTCACATTGTTGTTGAGGTAGATTTTAGTGTTTGTGGCCGATCAACTTGTGTGTGTAGTTTCTACCATTTCTACCCAAATTATCACTTCAGCTGAGCCCAAGGCAAGCTTCTGATGCTTGCATGTTAGCTAGTTAGGCCTGTAGCTGCCCTAGTTCACCAAAACGGTGTCTCTGCCATCATGGAAGGCCGCGCATTCCTGCAACCCTCATAGTGTGGCAGAACCGTCCAAAATAACATGCTTTCGGAGGCGTCTATCTTTCACTAGACACTAAGCACCCCAAAAGTTAGCTACATCAGATAGTTCCGTCGAGCACACCCCAAGGAAGAACTCAAAACAATCCATGTTTTACATCTAGAGTCCAATAAAGAGTACGAGCTTATAATACTTAGTCCATTTCATACAACTAGAGTTATTGGAAATCATTTATTACAATATTAGAGTTCAAAGTATGAG
>NW_027096766.1:0-52647 GCF_019320115.1 Miscanthus floridulus | reverse complement strand
CCTGTCCGCTGCTATCAGTATGGGTAAGCACTAGTGGTGAATCCTCTGCTCCATTACTATGTCGGGCTGGTTGCTGGGACGGACTTGAGCCCAAAGGACTGGATGATGGAGATTCACCAAATACTGACTCCATTTCCTACGATCACAATATTTGAGATAATTAGGAACAAATATTCCTTTCAACGCGCAATAACAATTATTTAAACACACATTCATGCAACATTGCATAGGACAAAGCTACAAACATATATTTAGCCTTTTCTGCATAATGCCTTATAATGCACCTGCAAGGGTGTAAATTTAAGTGGCAATTCATAGTTTCAAACTCATGAGCACAACTTCCAAAGTAAAAGGGGGGCATGACTTTAGATTGTGAACACCCATCTGATCTCTCTTTGGCATTGTGGTAGTTCTACATGTGTTTCTACTCAGAAATATAATAGTGTGTAACTTTTGGTTGTCAACATCAAGAGTCACACATATGTTGTTTTAATTGAGGCATCAAAATAATATACTTTGGGCATCATCAGAAGCCGTTGCGAACTGTCAGGTAATGTTTTAACTTTAAATGAAATTGTCATACAGCTACATATCTGGAACCTTGAGTAACGAACCTGTCACTGTCAGTTTCATTAAGTTTCAAGTAGAATGTGCCAATGTACATGACATGTCTCATACTTAGTTATAAGCGACAGCAAGAGAAATAATTGCACAAAATGACAATATCCAAAATAAATATTTAAATGCCTAACCTTATTAAGCTCTGCTATCATATCAGAAGGAACCCCAGTAGAAAAGCATCTCCAACCATTGATCTTGCTACTACTGGGAGAAAGGATCGGAGGATGGACATCTTAAGCACACCAAAGCGTTGCTATGGTTCTGCAACAAGGAAACATAGAGAAGTTTTACGACATGCTTACTTTGTACATAAACAGCAACGCCAAGTGGAACATACCACAAGACCCTACTCATCTGAGCACACAACATAATTTTCTGTTTAAATAGCCTAGCACATGTTACAATCAAATTCCATCTAGAAATTTTCAGAACTAATCTAGGCATCTAGCAGAGTCCGTCTACTTTTAATCAAGATACTTCATCACCCGTTTTGTTAGAACAGGCAAACACTCTGTCACATTTTGATTCAAAAACAAGACAAGTCATCCATTTATAATTGAAGCTCCACTTAACTATATCAATCACACTACTTCAGCTAAACTCCGTGGCACACGGTTCATCACAAGTAATGGATACAAGCAACACCAAAAAAAAGAAAACAGTAAAGCTAAACAGTAAAATCTAGTGCGGGGAGGAAACCAATCACCTGATTGATGTATAGACAGATAAAAAATACTCTTGACATTGGATAGAAGGGCGCCACCAAATAGCATAGGAGGTCTAGGTCTAGGGATGAGTGGCTCCCCGAGGCGACTTATGGGTCTCTCAGCCTAAGTCCAGATTGAGCACCTGCGCCTGCCTACTAACCAGCACACGTGGGTACTCACTATATCAGTTTGATAACCAAACCAGATTATTTAGTGCTACTCTCTTCTAGTTATATGTTAAGTAATGAATGCATAAATCAAGCTACAAAGAACGCAGCAGCCCCTAGATGCCAAACACTGTTAATCAAAACCAGTTTGTCATGCAACAAAAGAACCGACAGGTTATGGTGACCTCTACTCAAAATTGATGAGTTTACCTGAACAGGATGATATCAAATAACGCATTTGATGCACAGAACACATGACAACAAATTCAAAGTTGTATATGATGCTGTGGAACTTTACTTCTTAAGCACAATTAGGATGCCCAGGGCATGGGCAAGCATGCCACCGTAAACATAACAAGAACTACTCCTGTGTATCAGCTAAAAAAATTACTTGTGCCAGTTCAATTGGTTCCAGGAATGAGGAAATCCACACCATCAAATTCACTTTTTTATGCATACAATTGATCTGCAGGCTACGGTATTAATGCATCCGAGTAGGCGAGTTAAAGCGATCATGTGGTCTGCTGAGTGTTCATGAGCAAATCAAGAGCACCAGTAATTCAGTACAATCTTTGTGTATATATAGACAGATCTGCAATTCATGAAACGAGTGCCACCAAAAATCGCACCAGCAATCCATTGTATCGCTCTATACATGAACAAATCAAAGGAATTTGCTAATATAAGTCGGACGAATACCCACTTGATTAGCCGATTGGGGAGCAGCCCCGGTGGGCGTATTCGTGGATGACAATCAGAGGAGCAGGAGCGGAGGAGGACCTGGGATGAGACAGACGGAGTAGAGAGCGGAGGCGAAGGCCGGCACGTATCAGCGACGGTGGCCGAGGCGGAGGCGTGGCGGCGGCTTGTGAGCTGTGGGCCTGTGGCGAAGCGGAGGGGAAACGAGGGCTGTGTTGTGTTTAGTTCGCGAAATTAGTATTTTTGTTTTTATTTAGTAATTAGTATTTAATCATAGACTAATTAGATTTCAATTAAATTATGTAATTAATTTGTTTTATCTATATTTAACGTTCTAAAATTTGATGTAATAACTATTATAATACTTTTTAGAAAATTTTAGGGAACTAAAGGCAGCCCGACTTCCGAAGAAATGTGTTTGTACATCGCACAGGCCTAGCCCATGAGGCCGTGACGGCCTACCACCACTTGCAAAACCTGTTTGCAGAGGCCCCAACAAGGTGGACACCTCATCAGTCATCACTTCGTGCTGCGGAAGCTCACGCCCACGGCCCATCTGACCCGCAAAGGTTTTTTTTTTCTTTTTATTTCACATTTTAAGATTTAATAGAAAAATCATTATTCTGATATTGATGTCTGACTTACGTGCTATTTATTCAACTGAAAAACTAGAGAAAACATTTAAAAAAACTGTCAACATTTTAAAGGACTAGATTCAACAGTTTCAACATAGGTCAACATTATGAAAGAAACACTTTATTTCACATTTTGAAAACCTAAATTATTATATTCAATATTTTTCAAAAACTAAATAAAAAAATTGAAATGACCACATTCATCATGTTTTTCTTAACCTAGATCAACACTTTGAAAGATTAGATTAAATATTCTTCAAAACTAGATCAGCATTTGAAATGGACTAGATTCAGCCTTTTCGAAAACCTAAATCAGCAATTTATGTGCAAATACTACAATGTTTAAAATATTGAACTAGTACAGTCAAATGTAGATAGGAACAAAAACACCAGAACTCCGAAATGTGAGCAGTAGCTTATGTCATTTCGTTCATTTGGTTCCTATTGCTAAAGTTAGTCCTCTGTCATACTAATTTGTAGTATTAAATATAGACTAATTACAAAACTAATTGCACAGTTAAGACTAATTTGCGAGGCGAATCTATTAAGCCTAATTAGTCCATGATTTAACAATGTGCTGCTGCAGTAAACATGTGCTAAAAATGAATTACTTAGGCCTTAATAAATTCATCCACGCTAATTAGCACGGCTTCTGTAATTAGTTTTATAATTAACTTATGTTTAGTACTCCTAATTAAGCATCCGAACTTCGTCCGATATCACACGGACTAAAACTCTAGAACATCACAACTCGGAAGGCATCAAATCCTGTTTCTTCCGAAAGATAGAACTGAGGAGCATCTGTGGGGTTTTTTTTTTTGTTTATGAAAAGGCAACGGCGTATTGTTGCTCGTTCCAGGTACGTAGGAGGTTCAAAACTGTTTAGAACCCAATGCGTCTGAATTAGTTTACAACAAAATTATAAGGCCTACTCCAAACCAGCTCGAAACCATCTGTTCAATCGGTTGCAACCAATCAAAGCTATCACAAAGCAAAAACCACTCGTTTGATAGCTGTAGCTCTAATATCCATGAGTTTTTTGGAGTTAGATATTTTTGCAACTCTAAAATTTATTAGATCTAGAGCTACGAATACAATGAAAGTATTTAGATTGGACTACATATAAATATTTAAACCATTTTAAAGCTTGCTTGGATGTACTCCAATCCCTCCTAACCCATGTGGATTAAGATGGATTGAAATGCATCCAAACAAGCCCTAAATATAATTTGTAAACTATAGATCTAACATGGATATCGGAGAGTATTGATTTCTGTATTGATTTACATGTCAAGTGAGAACACAGATATCATGCTAAATTCAGAAAGTAATTATCCTATAGATGGTTAAGGGCGTCTGAAACAGGATTATCGCCGTCAGCACATGTGGAAGACAGAAAAACAAAAAGGTTGGATGACAGATTATTTCAGAGCATGGAAGGATGTGCATAGAGAGGGTCAGCCCCATGGCCACTCTTGGTACGTGTGTGAGATCACCACTTGTAGGCGCGCTAGCAGGCTGGTTTTTTTTTTTTTTTTTCCGTTCTCTCATCTTCACATCAGCAATATTCTAATATGAGCTAGTGAAATCATTAACCATTGGTTAAGGACGCACTAAAGCTGTGTGTCTACGCCAAATGGGCTCCGAATATGCTATCATGCCCCCTGTCACCTCCCAGCTCCCAATGAAAATCTCTCCAAGCAGCCGGCTTTATTTTTTTAATCTATATATACAAGGGAATGAAGCCGGCGCAGTCCTTCTATAAAGCAATGGCCGAGCAATAACGCTCTGAACATAAGATGACACTCCGGGGCGGACACAGCGGTGGCCCAGGGGTGGCTCAAGCCCTCCTTACCCATTTCGCAGCAGTGAAACCCCTGTGGAGCTCTCATAAATTTTTAGACAAAATTCTATAGCGTAGAGGGCTGAGATTTAAGATCGAACAACAGTGTTGTTCAGCTTCCCCTGAAATATTTTCTGGGTCCGCTGATGATGACACTGACATGTGACATGCAAAAACTATAGCAGCCAGCAGGATATGATGTTTTTATCTTGCAGGAGTGATTGATACTGCTACCAAATCAAAGGCTTTCAACCTTTCATGAATCAGCTGTTTTGCAAAAACTAATACTAAGTCTCTGTCATTTTCATTAAACATCAACGTGATGCATTTGGTATCATATCCGTCGATTTCAGGTACACTTGATTTAATGCTGTTGTCTTATTTAATCCTTGATTGGGTCTAGCTAGTTTGCCTCTAGAAATAATATTTCGTTTTTCCTGAAAAAATAATTCATTTGCCTTTTGAAACAAATTAATGTGCAACTGGTGTATGACTGTATGTGAACGTCCATGCATTCATATGGCTAAGTTGTGCATGTGTGAGTTTATAAAGGTGGGTGTGATTACGTGGGAGTGTGTGCACGTTATTGTGTAAAAACAAAAATAACGTAATTCTTTCGTTCTAAATTATAAGATGACTTGGCATTGCGTGCATTCTGAATGTCTGTGTTGTACTGTGTAATTCTAAAAAAAGATATATATTTATATCTATATACATAGTAAAATTAGTGTATCTAGAAAAGCTATAACGTCTTATAGTTTGAGATGAGAGAGTGTACAACTGTATTTTCCTTTCGTGTGAACAGACCTTTAATTCCATATGTGGGAGATATATTCGGATATGTTACTTACCTCTTCCTCAATATAGTTCAAGGTCGATAAAGCGGATAGTGCATCGGCCTGTTTCGGACCATGGTCCATGGCTGCAGAATCATGGCTCCGCAGGCACGGTACAAAAAAATCGGCGGCACAGTTTAATCTAGGGTGAATTGGATTCTTGCCCTTACAATTTTCAGAAGTTGGAGATTTGCCCTTACAATTCGAGGAATTGGAGATTTGCCCTTCATATTCTTGCCCTCCTTGAGCTTTGCCCTTTTCTGCGTATGAAGCCTTCTTGGACCCACTTGCAGCACTTGTATTTCTGTATTGGACCAAAATGCCCCTGGGTCCCATCAATCTTTAACTCAACCGAACGGGTATTGAACCCACAGTCTTCTCTCTATCTCCCTCACCGGTTTCTCTCTCACATGTTCTTCCTCGTTACCTCAATCGAAGAACCCTACCCATTGATTAGAGGACAGCGCTCGGGTGACTGGAGGTGGCTGGTCGAGGCGGGCGCGCGCACGGGCAACAGACGGCGGGCGCGCGCGGCTCCTTGAGGCCGGCGCGCGGCGATTGGAGGCGGTCGCGCGGCGAGAGGCGGTGGCCGCGCAGATTGAAGGCGACGCCGGTGATTGAAGGCAACGACGATTGGAGGTGCCCTTCTTCTCCTTTTTCCCTGGTACACCCCATTGTTGTCGTGGCCCGACCTTTGGCGCATCTGCTTCTTATCGCCGTTGACGCCCGCCTGTCTTTGTCATGTGCATATGGTGCCTGTTGTTGCCCAGATGAGTGGCAGTCAGTATATGGGAGGAGGTGCTGCTGGCTCCAGCTCGGGGGGCATCCAGAGCTCAGCTTTCGCCCCACTCGTGGACTGCCCACACTACAAGGTGAAATTAGTACGGATTCGAAGCAAGCAGCAGGCCACTTTTGGCCAGACCTTCGTCAAGTGTCCGAACAACATCAAAGTAAGTCAAAAATTTTTGTTCAATTTTGTGCTTTTGGATGGTGGTCATGAAGGTATGGTTTCATGGGTTGCAGGATGACCCAACTATATGTGGCATCATCATGTCCGAGAAGCAGTATGAAGATGTCCTACGCAATCCAGAGTAGCATCCAATTTGGTGGAAGAAGGCGATCCTTCCCAGTTGTGCAGATGGTGGACATGGGTCTGTCGACTCTATTCTAGAGTTCAAGGAAGATTTCGATAAAATAAAGGCAAAACTTGACAATGCTGTGAATGATGTCTCGAAGTTGAAGGTGCAAGTAGATATTCTAAAGAAGGACTATGTCATTATTACAGCTGTGTGTGTAGGTGTAGTCATTGGTTGTATTCTGAGCACAATTTGGAAGTGATGTAGCCGTGTGTGTGGCTTTTGCCTATCAGATGTATGACAATAGCTATTTGCTAATAATTGAGTTTGGAATTTGCAGCCTTGCTGCCATTCTGTTATCTATTTGAGCAATGTTAGAGCTTAGGTTCCTGAGGCTGTAGCCAATTCTTAGGTCTTGCCAATGCTTAGGTCTGATAGGTCTTGGCACTTCTCCTAGCATAGGTCTTGCCGACCATAACAAGCAATCTGGTGGTGTATGCTGTCATATAATTGAGCTTTGCTCTTGTCATTCTATCATCTAATTGAGCAATGCTCTTGTCATCAAATAAAATTCAGCAGGATTCACATAAGCATTTCAACTTGTTCACTTCCATCACAGATCGCACACAGTTCACAGTTTGCTGCCATCAAAGGCATGTAGTTGACAATTCACTAACATTATATTACAAAACAAAGGTCACAAAATATCTGGAAATGCACCATCAGTCTCAATGTCCTCCACAGAACATGTCCATCAGGCTTCTCACAACCTTTGCTGGAGGAGCAGCAGCATCCTTCTTCTGCTTCTTCTTCTTCAACGGTGTTTTTTTCTTCTTAGAAGTTGTCTTTTTCTTTGAAGCCTTCTTTTTATTCCCTTTGGATGGTCCAGCATCATCAGCTTTGGATGATCCAGCATCATCATCTGTCCTCTTCCTGTAAATGCACTTTTCATTAAACCACAGTACTAGTAAAATGCATATAACAGTAAATAATTCAAATAAAATCTTGCCTTTTGTTGGGTCTAGCAACTTCACCATCCTCTCCAACCATGTCAAGCTTGCAGGTCTTCTCGAAGTGTCCAAAACCTCCACACCATTTGCATCTCACTTTCTTCTTGTTGGGATTGTTCTCTAGATAACTCCTAACCCTTTGCACCTTTGGCCGACCTGCTGGTCTTCCCAACAACGGTGGGTGAACCTTGAACCCAAGATCAACTTCTGGCCACTAGGACCTGTCTGTATAGTTTTCTTATCAAATATGGTGGAAGCATGTATTCTCCAAGGGCATCCCTCGGCAGCACACCTAGCTGTCTCTGGATTATTAGGAGCAGCATTAGTGGGTTCTTTAGACATGTTGGCAGCTGTCTCTGCCTCTAATTGAACATTTGCATCATCATGAGGAACCACACATATAGGCTTCATGGCATCAAATTCAGCTTCCACACAAATTGACCTATCGAATATATCGGGTTCTCTATCTGGCTCGACATCAACAGCTGCCTCTGGATTATCAGGAGCAGCATTAGTGGGTTCTTTAGACATGTTGGCAGCTGCCTCTGCCTCTAATTGAACATTTGCATCATCATGAGGAACCACACATATAGGCTCCATGGCATCAAATTCAGCTTCCACACAAATTGACCTATCGAATACACCTACCACAACCTCACAACTCATCTCCTCCTTATACATTTCAAACAAATCTAGCATTTCAATCTCACCAACTATTCTGGCATCCTCATTCAATCTTTTTGTCAAAGAACCAAACAGTGGGTGTCTGGTTACTGCTCAGATTCAATTCAGTTGCCAGATTTTTCAACAGTAAGTCCAGTGACATTGACCCATACTCCACATACCACTTAAACACATGGCCTTTTGTGTAACATTTCCTACTAGCAGAATCTTTGGAAGCAAAACCTTAGACTTTAACCTCTAGCACAAACATCCTATCCCTACTATGCAGTACATCAAACTCCAAATCAAAATGTATACATGCACAGCTAATCGATTCCACCAAATCAAGGTAACTGTGGTCACCACAATTAAACAAGGAAAAGGAGGAGGAAAGATTACCTAGGAGCAGTGTTCTCCATCGTTGCGCGCCCGACTCCGGTCCCTCCATCAGGGCGCCTCCATCGCCACCACTGGACACGCACGGGTGGTTAGGGTTCGTCGCAGCCGTAGATCCTATCGTCGCGCATCGGCTTCCAATCGTCCGCTGTCTCCACTCTCCAGTTCTAGAGTTTGTTGAGGGAGAAAGGGAAAGAACACAGGAGGGAGAAAGACGGGAGGGAGAGAGAACACGGGAGGGAGAAGGGAAAAGCACGAAAGATGGATGGATGCGGCTTCAGCCTGTTCGCCTCTCCCTTTTCCTCTTGTCCAGGGGGGCATTTTGGTCCAATACAGAAATACAAGTGCTGCAAGTGGGTCCAAGAAGGCTTCATACGTAGAAAAGGGCAAAGCTCAGGGAGGGCAAGAATATGAAGGGCAAATCTCCCATTCCTCGAATTGTAAGGGCGAATCTCCAACTTCTAAAAATTGTAAGGGCAAGAATCCAATTCACCCTTTAATCTAGCAGTCGTAGTCCCTTAGAGCAAGGCTAATAATATAGCCAGTCGCTGGCTGTTAGGTTTCTTTATAGCCTTTTTTAGCCCACTCATATAGTAGTTAGCTCATCACTATTAATGCATGGCCTAGCTATCGCTCTCATAAATTTTTTTGGTTCTTGTGCCTAAGCCGGCTGTAAGCTTACAGCTCGCTTATACTCTCTCTTCTCTCCTCTCTTCTTCACCTCAGTATTTAACCAGCTTTCAGCCTGCTATTATACTTGCTCTTGGTTGGAAAAATCACAAACATCACGAATCGTTTAGCTGGATTCTCTACTTCTTTTGGCCGCCGCCACGAGAAACGCGGTCCCAAACATGGTCATCATCAGAACTCAATGCACTAGGGTTGCTTAAGCTCTGGGAAAATTGGTAAGAGAATTGCACAATTTTAACTGCCAGCTTGTATTTCCTGTTGATCTCTCCAACAGGAAGAGATCTCATTCGGAGATGTTTGAAAATATTTCGTACTTTGAGCAGGAAGTTCCTCCGTGCAGTAATGCATCGCAATCTTTGAATATACATAGGCGAAGTTATAGCTGGTGCATGATCCATTTGATTAAAAAATGGGGCCGTGACCGTGAGTCTTCAAGCAGGTCTATAATTTGTGTACCTTGTGCAAGTGGGGTCTTGGACCGAAGGAAAATTGTGACAAGTTGAAACTCTGTTCCGGATGATTTATTGTGAGAGAAAAACACTGTTTTAACTGAAAAAACAAGCTGAAAAGTACGGATTATAAGAGAAGCGAACAGAGCCATAATTTTTTTCTATAAAGATGTCTCCCAATCGTGCTGGAAATAGATGTTCTTTTTTACAATTTTTAATGTTGGGATAGTCTATATAGGATCCCAAGGAGCCTTGAGCTCATTGCTCAGTAAAAGAAGTTCCAAAGACAACTAGAGGACACATAGTGAAGTAGTAGGAACATCTATTCCTGGTATTGGTTTTTTTTTTCAACATCTATTCCTGGTTTTGAGTTTAAGCCTGCAGCATGAAACAAAGCTCAAGAAATTCAGCTTCAAGTTACAGGTACTTCTCTTAACAGAATATATACCCTCTTAGCTTCCTGCTTCTTTTTCCTCTTCCCGCTTTCGTTAATATGCTTGAATGATTTAAGTAGATCTTAACGAGCACAAAGTACAGTACTGTTTCGTTTCCATGGCCTTTGAATGTTTCCGATCTTAAAATTTTTTGTCACCTTTTGGGGGGGGGGGGGGGGGGGGGGGGGGGGGGGGGGGGGGGGGGGGGGGGGGGGGGGAGGGGGGAGAGGAGAGAGAGAGAGAGAGAGAGAGGAAACATTGGTTCATCTTTCTTCTTTCCTCGTGTTCTTGGTGCGTCTTCTAAAATTAATAGTCAAATGTCCAGGTTGTCTTGTGCTTGTGATGCTTAATTGTGTTGCCGTCCTGAGCCGGCAAATTTGTCAGATAACCAACGTAGTAACATTGGGGTTGTCACCCTCTATAATCTCAGTCGTTTTAATTGATAGCATGGCGGACAAAAATGTTTCTTCGAATAGTTTTTCAAGGAGAGAGATATAGGTTTAGAAATTAAGGTATACGGTAGAAACCGCATGTTAGGTGGAAATGTGGAAACCAATTCAAAAATACATTTCGGTCATTCAAAAAATTTCAAAACTTAACACATTCATAGTGCATACAAATATGTACTCACACAAAAAAGTTGAGATACAAACTCAAACTAGAAAAAACCATACAAAAATGAAAAATATGTGGTTCATGTGCACTTAAAGACGAAATCTAGGAATTTTGTCTTTTAGTGCATATGAACCTAAAATTTATCATTTTCGTGATTTTTTTAAAATGCGAGTTTGAATTCCAAACTTTTTCTTGTGAATACATATTTGTATGCACTATGGATGTGCCAATTTTTTTTGAATGACCAAAATACATTTTTTAAATTGGTTTCCATGTTTCCACCTAGTAGGTGGTTTCCACCGTATATTTTGCCGTAATTAGGGGGGTGTAATTTTGGATCCTAGATCCAACAATTCAGGATATGTTTACTTAATGATTTGTAAATTATAAGTTGCTTTAATAATGTTATACAAAACATCTACTTATTATAAGTACCTTTCAAACCAAATGAAAAAACATTAAAGAAATAAATAGATGCACAATTTCAAATTTAGTAGCTGGGTGAAAGCAAACAAGCAATAGGCAACCCTTGGCAATTGCCTTTCAAATATGCGCAGTGGCTAGCTGATTCAATGAAACAAAAATGCCTTTCAAACAAACTAGTTCTGCGTTATGAGACTATTAATTGTCTTCATTTGTGTTAGGAAAAAAGAATGAGTTTTTTTTTTTGGAGGTAAGAATCAGCCTTATTAATTGTACCACTACTACTACTTTTTTCTTCTTTTCAGAGTAATGGTACTACTATCTACTAGCTAATTACCACGTCAACTTTTCTTCCAGAACAGGAATCCGGCAAGGGTGAACAGGAGAGCCGTGATGAACCTAAAGCCACCAAACGACGGCTGACGAGAGGAAGCGCCCGATGGTGGATGACGGTGGTGGCCGACATGCTGATGGTGCTCTGCGGAGGGACGGTCGGCACCCTCCTGGGCCGCCTGTACTACAATTCTGGCGGCAAGAGCAAGTGGGTGGCCACGCTCATGCAGTCGGGCGGCTCCCCGCTCCTGGCCATCCCGCTGCTCCTGACGCCCCCGCACCCGGCGGAGGAGCGCCAGCCGGCGGCGTCCATGGTGGCGGCCGTCTACGTGGGCATCGGGGTCCTGCTCGGCTTCGACAACCTCATGTACGCGTACGCGCTTCTGTACCTGCCGGTGTCCACCTTCTCGCTCGTGGCCGCGACGCAGCTAGGCTTCAACGCCATCACGTCGCGCCTCATCAACGCGCAGCGCTTCACGGCGCTCATCGCCAACTCCGTCGTCGTGCTCACCTTCGCCGCGGCCCTGCTCAGCATCGGCTCCTCCTCCGACGAGACCTCCAGCGACGTGCCACGCGGCAAGTACGCGCTTGGGTTCGTCCTCACGCTGGCCGCGTCCGCCTCCTTCGCGGTCATCCTGTCGCTCTTCGAGGTGGCGTTCGAGAAGGTGGTCAGGGCGCGGACGATGCGGTGGGTGCTCAAGGTGCAGATGTTCACGAACCTCGTGGCGACGGCGGTCGGGGTGGTGGGCCTGTTCGCGTCCGGGGAGTGGCGGACGCTCCCGGGGGAGATGGCGGCGTTCAAGAACGGGAGGGCGAGGTACGTCCTGACGCTGGTGGGCACGGCGGTGTGCTGGCAGGCGGCGGCCGTGGGCACAGTGCGGCTGATCGCGAGGGTGTCGTCGCTGTTCGCCAACGTGACGGGCACGGTGGCGCTGCCGCTGGTGCCGGTGTTCGCGGTGGTGCTGTTTGGGGACAGGATGACGGGCATCAAGGCCGTGGCGATGCTCATGGCCGTTTGGGGGTTCCTCTCGTACGTGTACCAGCACTACCTCGACGGCCGGCGCGTCGCCTCCGGGAAGGGGACCGAGTGCTGCGTCGTCTGTGCCGCACGGACGGCAGGCGACACGGCTTAGCGGGCGAGAGTTGCATTGTATAATTCACATTATTTCCCTTCAGAAATGCTACTTTGTTTCGACCATTATTATCGTCACGCTACAAGTTTCGGCCAAAGCAGTGGACGTGGGTAATTTTAGATAAAAATCTAAAGATTATTTAGATTACTATTCTCTAAAACTAAAGTGGTTATTTTTTTAGCTTAAACTCCACAAGGAGCTTCTCATGCTCCCTCCCTCCCCATCGAGGCGTCTGTGGTGACTTGTCAATCTCGAAATCTGCCGGCACAATCTGGTGCTCATAGGGTTAGGGTTTCAATACGTGTTTTCATAGGGGTGAGTATGCGCGAGTGTTGTAAGTGTATATACTTATGTAGTTCGTAAAAAGAAAAAAAAACTTTGTAAGCACTCAGTGTGTGTGTGTGTGTGAAATTAGCTATAGGATTGAAAACAGGAGCCTCAAAGATGGAGTTGCATTTGTTAGATTGATCTCCTAACCAATAAGCCCAACGGTTTATTGGGCCTTGGTCACGCGCCCTGATCGGGGGCGCCCAACCCTACATGGTTGGTGGGCCCCCGTCGCACTACGCTATATAAAGAGGTGGGGGCCGGCGGCTCAAAGCACGAGGTTCGCCGTGAGTCGCAAACCCACCGACAAACCCTAGACCGATCTAAGAGGGCGCGCAGCCAGCGACGGGAAGCTCCGCTGACTCTCGCCGTCGTCACTGCTACGCCCCGTCTGCACTGCATCGACGTCCGTGCAACCTCTACTCCACCCGTCGCTGCCCGTGTGCTGCCTCCATCAACGAAACCAGTGATGGCCAGCTCAACCGCGACTTCATCCGAAGGCTCAGGTTCAACACCAGCATCTCTACCCTATCTCCCACTCTCTACTTGTTCTAGTTCATCATGTTCAACAGCAAACCGTCTAGATCTACCCTAGTCGATCCACAGTTTACAACAATGGTACCGGAGCCTTTTTCTAGCGGTAGATCTGGATCGGGGAAAGAAAGAAATCGAACCCTAATCCTCAATCGGGTACGGAAAAAGTGAGAACAGATTGAGACATGGTCTCGACATCCAAACCCTAACCCTAACCAAGGAAGGGGACCGACTGAGAAACAAAAGAACCGCACCGGGATCCGGCGACCGCTCGGTGACTGACTGAGAAAAAGAAATAAACCGATTTCAAATCGGGGGGAAGAAGAAAACAGTTTCGTCCCCAATCCTAATCCCTAACCCTAATCGGGAAATCGTGCAAAATCCGAATCAAAGAAACCAGAAAAGGATGAAAAGGATCCCGATCTCGGATCGGATCAGAAAGAACCCTAACCCTAGAAATGAAACCCTAACCCTAGATCGGGTTTTGGGGAAGGAAAAGGATGAAGAGGGGCACCTACCCGGTCCTCCCGACACCGCCGTCGCGCGGAAAGCTACCACCGTGCGGGCGATGATCACCGCCGCCATGGTTGGCGAGCGGACAGAGGCCCGGCTCGGCCGTGGCTCAGGACAGCGGTCCAAAGCCGCTCGACGGCGGCGCGCTCTGCCATGGGCGAGCGCGCGCACCGGCGAGGGGCTTGGCACCGGTGTCGTCCTCCCTTCTTCTCCGGTGACGAGGTGGCCGCGCGCTCCCTTCGTCTTCGCTACCGTCGCCGTGGGAGAGGAGAGGAGAAAGACAAATGGTCTAGGGTTTTCGGGGGGGGGGGGGCGGCCGGGCTTTTGATGCCCCGAGCTGTGCGCTCCACCGCTTGATCTGGATCAACGGCCACCAGCGCATCGGGCTAGATTCAGCCCAGGCGCGAAAGGGCGCAAGGCCGAAATCCCGGCCCAGGCCCAGGTTGCGGCCTGGGCACGGGGGAGCGCTGGCGCGCGTGGCTGGGCCGCGGGTAGCTGGGCCGGTCGCGCTGCTATGGGCCGAAATTGGCGAACAGTGAAATTGAATTCTTTTTTTTATTTTCCAGAAACTGTTCATTCATATTTGATGAATTTCAATTGGAAGTTGATGCAAATCTTTATGCAATTTTTGTCCCACGACAATTTTGTTAAGAGAACAGTGCAATATTTAAGAGTTTCTGGAAAAATAATTATGGGCATATTTAAATGTTTCCGCTGCGTATTTAAAGTAATTATGGACTTTTAATTAAATTCGAACCAACGGGAGAATTTGATTTTAAGAGCCAAGAGATAAATATGAGTTGATTATGATATTGTTATTTTCTGACCAACGTTGTTAATAGCAATATTATAATTTTAATGATTATGCATTATTTCTATTTCTGCCCAACGGTGATGTAGATTTAATGTATAAAATAATTGTATGTTTTAATTTTGACCAACGTTAAACTAAGACATGCAATTATTGTTGTTATTTCTGTTCTCACACTATTTAAATTGTATTTTCAGGAGGATACAACTTGATGAGTTGTATCAAAGAGATCTCCACTCTAAAAGGTGATAACTATATTGAGTGGAAGAAAAAAATAGACCTGACTTTTATCCTCGCTGAGGTGGACTGGGTTGTCACCACATCGTGTCCCAAAGAACCTGAGGCACCGGTGAGGGAGACAGATGAGACTGATGCTGCATGGCAGAACAGAGAGCGGGATTTTGCTCCCGTAAAGATGTCCTATGATCTTGAGCATAGGAAATGGGTCACTGCCAACAAGAAGTGTTTGACAGTGATAAAGAACACGATTGAGCCTGCTATTGTGGGCTCAATTTCAGACTGTGACACGGTCACAGAGTACCTAGGTAGAATAAAGAGTCAGTTCACTGGCTCTTCAAAGATATATGCAACCCAGCTGATCAAGCAGCTGGTTACAGAAAGGTACTCTGGTGACGGCAGTGGTATTAGAGAGCACATACTGAGAATGAGCAATCTGGCATCTAAGCTCAAACCAATGGATTTGGCACTCAAGGATGAGTTTCTTATTCATTTAATTTTTGCTTCTTTGCCCAAAAAATTTGACACATTTGTTGTTAATTACAACATACAGTCTGAAAAATGAGATTTAGAAAAGCTCATAGCCATGTGTGTGCAGGAGGAGGAAAGAATAAAAGTTTTACAAGGTGGTTCTGTCAACTACCTAAAAGATAAGAAAAAGAACTATAATAACAGCTCTTCCTCCAAATCATCTGGAAAAGGTCCCATGCAACAGTCTTAGAACCAGCAATTCCTAGTGGCTAAAGACCAGTGTCTCCACTGTAAGAAGACGGGACATTATAAAAAGAATTGTCCTAATTTTTTAAAGATGATTATGAAGAATAAAGGTAAGAACATTATTATGTTCGTAAATGAATCCTTGTATGTAAAGTTTTCAAAATCTACTTGGTGGATTGATTCAGGTGCAACTATTCATGTTGCTAATTCATTATAGGGATTTCGTTCGATGAGAACTTTGCAAAGAAGAGAAAGTTTCATTAAAGTCGCAAATGGAGTACAAGCAGATGTTGAGGCCATTGGAGATCTTCCTCTAGAGCTTCTAGATGGCTTCATAATTTTTCTTAGAGATGTTCTTTATGTACCTTCTTTGCAAAGAAACCTGATTAGTGTATCAAAGTTGAACCATGATGGTTATGATTGTCATTTTGGAAATGGCAAATGTCGGATATTGTTTAATAATAAATGTATTGGTCTTGCCTTCCGACAAGACGAGCTTTATTTGTTATCACTTCGTGAAAATGTGAATTCTGTATGTGATGTGAATGAAAATGTATCCTCATCGAACAATGGAAACAGAAAACAAAAGAAAGCTCACGATGCGTTGTCGAAATTATGGCACTGTCGTTTAGGCCATATTTCGAGGGGGAGAATAGAAAGACTAGTTAAGAATGATATTCTTCCTCCATTAGAGCTCTCAGAGTTAGAACA
This sequence comes from Miscanthus floridulus, assembly GCF_019320115.1. Classification (NCBI taxonomy): domain Eukaryota; kingdom Viridiplantae; phylum Streptophyta; class Magnoliopsida; order Poales; family Poaceae; genus Miscanthus; species Miscanthus floridulus. The sequence goes on along the minus strand of NW_027096766.1, from coordinate 36,067 downwards.
ATGTAGAGATTGCATAAAAGGAAAGTATGTAAAGAAAATTAAGAAAGATGTCAAACGAAGCGTAGGAATTCTATAGATTATTCACACAGACATATGTGGTCCTTTTTCTGTGAAAAGTGTGGATGGTTATGATTCATTCATAACATTCACAGACGATTACTCTCGGTTTGGCTACATTTATCCAATTAAAAAAAGAACAGAAGCGTTGGATAAATTTAAAATATTTAAAGTAGAAGTTGAAAATCAGCATGATTTAAAGATTAAGATAGTCAGGTCTGACCATGGAGGAGAGTACTACGGTCGGCATACCCCATATGGACAAGTTCCTGGACCTTTTGCAAGGTTCTTACAGGAGAATGGTATAGTCGCCCAATATTCAACACCGGGCGAACCTCAGCAGAATGGAGTAGCTGAAAGGCGTAACCGTACCCTGATGGATATGGTGCATAGTATGATAAGTTATTCCACTTTACCCACGAGTCTGTGGATGGAGGCGTTAAAAACCGCCATTCATATTCTCAATAGAGTACCAAGTAAGTCGGTGCCCAAAACACCGTATGAGTTGTGGACAGGAAGAGTACCCTCACTTAACCACTTGCGTGTGTGGGGGAGCCCTGCTAAGGCTAAAGTTTTTAACCCAAATATTGGGAAGCTAGATCCCAAAACAGTGAGTTGCCATTTCATTGGCTACCCAGAAAAGTCAAAAGGTTTTCGTTTCTACTGTCCTAACAGACATACAAAGTTTGTGGAAACGAGACACGCTGTCTTCCTAGAGGATGAAATGATTAGGGGGAGCATGGTAGCTCGAGAAATTGACCTTGAAGAGAAGCGGGTGTATGCACCCACTCCGATCATTCATGAGCCATTTTTCTCACTACCTGCTGTTGCTGCACCAACAGTACAAGACACTGTGGTGCCAGCACCTGTTGTTATCCCGCCTGTGGCAACAATGAATGATGATGAGGAACCTGTACCTCAGGATCCTATAGAACCTATTGCCACACATGAGGGGGAGCAGCAACAGCCTCGGACAGAAAATGTGTCAATTGAGGAGGCCCCTAGAAGGTCTCAAAGAGTTAGAAAATCAGCTATTCCTACTGATTATGAAGTGTACAACATTGAAGAATTTCAAATGGAGGATGATCCCACCTCATTTGAAGAAGCCATAAAAAGTGATCATTCGTCAAAGTGGCTTAAGGCCATGAAAGATGAGATGAGATCAATGAATGCAAATAAAGTTTAGGATTTGGAGATAATTCCTAAAGGAGCCAAAACAGTAGGCTGTAAATGGGTCTACAAAACAAAACTTGACTCTCAAAGGAATATAGAGAGATATAAAGCCCGACTTGTGGCAAAAGGCTTTACACAAAGAGAAGGGATTGATTATAATGAGACCTTTTCTCCAGTCTTATGTAAGGATTCATTCAGAATCATAATAGCATTAGTGGCACATTACGATTTGGAATTACATCAGATGGATGTAAAGACGACATTTCTCAACGGAGACTTAGAGGAAAATGTTTACATGGCACAACCGAAAGGTTTTGTTATGAAAGGAAAAGAACGTTTGGGATGCCACCTAAAGAAATCTATTTATGGATTAAAACAAGCTTCAAGACAGTGGTACTTGAAGTTTGATCAGACAATAAAGAATTTTGGGTTTAAAGATAATGTTGAGGACAATTGTGTCTACGCAAAGTTTAAGAATGGGAAGTTTATCTTCCTTGTCCTGTATGTGGATGATATCTTACTTGCTAGTAGTGATGTCAGTCTACTACTAGAGACAAAGAAGTTTTTGTCCTCAAAATTTGATATGAAAGATTTTGGTGAAGCTTCATTCGTTCTAGGGATCGAGATTCACCGAGATAGAAGTAAAGGGGTATTAGGACTGTCACAAAAGGCATACATAGAAAAAGTCTTAAAGAAATTCAGTATGCACAAATATAGTCCCTCACCTGCTCCTATAGTCAAGGGCGACAGATATGGGGATTTTCAATGCCCCAGGAATCAATATGAGATCGATCAAATGAAAGTGGTTCCATATGCTTCAGCTGTCGGAAGCTTGCAATATGCTCAAGTGTGTACGCGCCCTGGCTTGACATTTGTTACCGGGTTACTTGGCAGATTCCAGAGCAATCCTGGAATAGAACACTAGAAATTGGTAAAGAAAGTCTTGCATCATTTGCAAGGAACGAAAGGCCTCATGATGACGTATAGAAGATCTGATTCACTCCATATAGTGGGATATTCAGATTCTGATTATGCGGGAGATAATAGAAAATCCACGTCTGGATATGTGTTTACTCTCGCAGGGGGAGCTATTTCATGGAAAAGCTCAGAGCAAACCGTCACTACATCGTCCATAATGTATGCCGAGTTTGTAGCATGTTATGAGGCAACGGGGCAGGTGAACTGGCTAAAGAAGTTCATACCCGGTTTGAAGGTGGTTGACGACATCAATAGATTACTGAAGTTATACTGCGATAATAATCCAGCAGTATAGTATGCTCACAATAATAGATCAAGTGGTGCTGCCAAACACATTGACATAAAGTATTATGTTGTGAAGGATAAAGTCCGGAATCAAATGATAAGTCTTGAGCATATAAGTACCGAAAAGATGCTCGCGGATCCGCTTACAAAAGGCTTACCACCCAACGTGTTCAGAGAACATGTAGCCGTCATGGGTTTAAGGGAAAACCTATGATTCCTGGACTATAAAAGGCCCAAAAGTTAAAGTAACTATTTCAGATCAGAGACGTGCATTGTAGCTGTTAAATCTATCGGCGATTGACCGTGACGATGAGACATGCTCTATGCATCATCTGTGAAAAAATGAGTAAGGATAAAAGGATTGAAGTTTTAAAGTTTAAAGATGAAAGTAATAGTAAGATCAAGGGGGAGAATGTTAGATTGATCTCCTAACCAATAAGCCCAACGGCTTATTGGGCCTTGGTCACGCGCCCTGATCGGGGGCGCCCAACCCTACATGGTTGGTGGGCCCCCGTCGCACTGCGCTATATAAAGAGGTGGGGGCCGGCGGCTCAAAGCACGAGGTTCGCCGTGAGCCGCAAACCCACCGACAAACCCTAGACCGATCTAAGAGGGCGCGCAGCCAGCGACGGGAAGCTCCGCTGACTCTCGCCGTCGTCACTGCTACGCCCCGTCTGCACTGCATCGACGTCCGTGCAACCTCTACTCCACCCGTCGCTGCCCGTGTGCTGCCTCCATCAACGAACCAGTGATGGCCAGCTCAACCGCGACTTCATCCGAAGGCTCAGGTTCAACACCAGCATCTCTACCCTATCTCCCACTCTCTACTTGTTCTAGTTCATCATGTTCAACAGCAAACCGTCTAGATCTACCCTAGTCGATCCACAGTTTACAACAGCATTGTATAATTTTCCTTTTCTTTCCAATCATTATCATCACACTAAAACCCTGAAACTCGTCCTTTATAGTTGGAGGGCCACACAGTTTCAAAGATTGAAAGAGAGCTAGCAATTCAGATCAAAGAGCAAACGAAGAACAAAAGTGGAAAATTAAATAGACCACACAACAGAAGCAGATAGATGCAAGCATTAGTATTGGTGCATGCACGATCAAATCGACCAGAAGAGAACAGAGCCACTTCGTCTTCGGTCTTCCATTGCGATGCCCACGGCTGATAGATGGGGCTCGATCATCAGTGGCGCCTGGCGAGCGCAAAGGCAGATAGGAAGATGAGGACTATGAGCAGGACCATGGCGGCGAAGGAGCCGATGAGGGAGCCCGAGATGCGTTCGCAGAAGGAGTCGAACTGCTGGCAGATGGCGAACCAGTTGGCGCGCACGTTGCCCTTGTGCGCCAGGTACACGATCGCCGCCGCCGCCGACGCGCCGGCCGTCAGCAGGGCCAGCATCGCCTAATAGTCGGAAGGGCGTTAGTTTATTATGACTTTATGAGCAAGTTCTTCCTAGCAGTTTACTAGTAATATGCAAGCGACGTGAACTCATTACCGCGTCGAAGAAGACGAGGATCAGACGGCCGTAGCGCGCCCTGGGCCTGATGATGTGCACGATGGAGAGAGGGATGGACAGCACGAGGTACGTGCACACCACCGCGTTCGCCGCCACGAAGAACCTGCGCGTCGTGAGACATGGATGGCATCAACTCAGCAGAATTAACTGAAACCGGCTGCAGCAGCGACAGATAAGGAACTTACGTGAAGGACGGGAGATCGCTGTACTTGGCCTCGAACTGGATGAACTGCGTGAAGAAGGGGAGCGTCTCGTTGGTGGTGCCCATGGAGATGGCGCTGGCGATGGTGGCGACGATGGCAAGGAACCTGAGGAAGACGTCGGCGATGGACACGGCGCGGCTGACGCCCGCCGCCACCGGCGCGGGCACCAGGGGCGCCTTGGAGCTCTCGCCGTGCTCGATCACCACGTCCTTCGTCATGGTGGCGTACGTGCGGCGTGCCCCAGCCCTGCTAAATATGCCACTATCTAGGATAACCAACGAGCTTGGAGAAGGAGATTCTTGGTTGCAGTTCCAGATGTTTGAGTGAGGTTGAGGTTGGCTAGCTAGCTGCTGCTTAGATTTTTGCTTGAGATGTGAGATGACTGCTGCTACGGGTTCTCAGACCTTCTTATACGCATGGACGGCGCTGAGGTTTCGGAATTCCACTGGGATAAGCAGGCAGCAGCTCGTGCCTCAACAAAACCAACAGCTTGTTTAGTTTAGTCAATCATGCTGAGAGCAAAGGTGGTGAGTGATTTAGGTGGCTTTGACAATTAATCGAAGACACCAACTAAAGCTCGACTGGGCATTGGTTGACTCTGCAACTGCTCTCACTTGCTCAAATGAAACTCACAAGCTGCAAATAATTTGCTGTGATGTCGATCTCAACAGGGCATGATCTTTTAGCACGTTGCCGAACCAAAACTTGAATGTCTCGAATCCTAGTTCGTTCCTACTAGTAGCAGCAGTACTGTACTAGTATTTCGCACTGCTCTTTGAACTTTGTTGGGTTTCCCTTCCATCCCAGCTGGTCTGGCTTCATCCGCGTTGAATTATGCAGTCTTTTGTTTGATTAAAGAATGTTTGTAGTCATGTAGTGTGATGGTTGGATGATGTCCTTGAAGATGCCATCATCTGTTTCATCAAAAAAAAGCTGCCATCATCTGTTGAAGCAGTTCAGCATCACACCAATGCAACGTGCTGTATTTGATGATGAACTGATGAAGGCACTTTCCGGGAGTACAGGGCATCAATTCCTGCTTTCCTGGGCTTTCTGCCATCGCATCTCATTCTGACATTCTCACCTGACGGATCAGAGACAAAGGTCCGAAGTTTCGGGCTAGGGCCCTGTTTAGTTCCGTCCCAAAACGCTAAATTTTTCAAGATTTTCCATCACATCGAATACGAAAACGCATGCATGAAGTATTAAATATAAATAAAAAATAAAACTAATTACACAGTTTAGACGAAATTCACGAGACGAATCTTTTAAGCCTAATTAGACTATGATTGGACACTAATTGTCAAATAACAACGAAAATGCTACAGTGCTCATTTTGCCAAAATTTTCAGATTTCTAGGCCGAAAAGGCATCCTACCGTACTGGGCTGGAAGCAAAATTCTACTAGTAATAAGTTTCAACCAGCGTGCGTACTGCCGACTTGATGTCAGCCCGTTAAGGGGGAACTGGGCTTTTCAGAAGCCCAGTCTCTCTTTCTCCAAGGCCGTCAGGACCACAAATAAGCCTTTTCTTTAGACAGCAAATAAACCCTGAATTAAAAAAGACTTCAATCCTATGATCCTCTCTAATGAAATTTTAAAAAGCGGTAATGCTATGCGTCTTACGTCTGACAGGAGCAAAGCATTGGATGCTCCCGCAGGGCCACCGCTGATGAGTACAGGCCCGATCTTCCGAGAGGTAGCCGGTAAGTTCAATTTGTGGAGATCTCGACGTTGGCGATCCGGCTTCAAATCAGACACGATTCGAACCCTGCAACCGTAACACCACTGCTCCGTTGGTTATCAACCAAGCACAACTTGATTGACCTCGCCAAGAAGGCTTTTCCTGCGAGCGAATCGAAGAGCACAAGCAAGAAGGTAAAACACGCAATCTGAAATTGCAAATATGAATGACGCGAATATCAATAAAGGATTCAAGAACTCGGTTCCAAAGGACTAATCGACACAGTGGAGGAGATCAAGAACGGAGACCCTGGATCACTGTAAAAGGATTTGTCACCACAGTTACAATGAACGATTCAGTTTCTCGATGGAAAACTAAACTCTAAACAAAACCCAATTGTGTAGCAGCGGCGGCGGCTGTGTTTATAGTCTAAGACTCGACCTAGGGTTGGGGACGGCCAGGGGTTGGGCGCCCACAACTTGGGCTTAAGGCCCGACACGATACATGGCCAAGTTGGCCCAAATAGGTGACGCAGCACCTTGCCGTGGTCACACAGAATGATCCACGGACCTTCTGGAGCTGGGACCAGATCTAAAACGACGGCATCGTCGTCCCCTTTCCAACGCATCCAAGAACGGCCCGTTTCGATGTCGTATGAGGAAGTTATGACCGAAACAGTGACGACGTGTCTGCTGAATCCGAGGACGACGTGGCAGCTGAGTTGGAAACGAATTGCAACTTGGGGAAGACCATGGCGTCGATGTGTCCAGCGTGGCGATGTCCTCATCATCCTCCCCTTCTCAAATTGGAGTCGTCCTCGACTCCATCTTGGCGATGTCCTCATCATCCCCTCCTTGTAGAATTGGAGTCGTCCTCGACTCCATCCCATCATCAGCGAACTCCTACAAAAGGTTAGTGACAGCAGGCAATGCACCAGACATAAAAGGTTGACAAAACATAGTATAACATGGTGCATCAGGATTATCACATAACTCAGCAGTAACAGGAGTTGTAGCAAGAAAAGCACCTCCTTTTAACTTAATCCCATTATTTTTAGCAATGTCTGTTGGAGGTTTATTTTTTATCTCATTAGCATGTTTAATAATATCCGTAGGAGACAAAGACAGCAATGTAATTTTCTTGTCCTTATGTATGATAGTGTATGTATTAGTTCTACCATGGTGTAAAGCATCATTATCAAATTTCCATGGGCGACCTAACAAAATGGAACAAGCTTGCATAGGGACAACATCAAAATCAGCAGTATCATGATAAGAGCCTATGAAAAAGCTAATGCGTGCTGATTTAGTTACCTTAGTCTTACCACTATTATTGAACCATTGAAGTTTATATGGATACGAATGTTGTCGTGTGGTCAAGCCAAGCTTGTCAACCAAATCTGAACTCACCAAGTTGTTGCAACTCCCGCTATCAATGATAGTGAGAACACGACAACCCTGCACAATGAGATACATGTGGAACAAATTGTGGCGTTGGATCTTCATCTCTTCTTCATGACCCACACGTGTACTCAACACACGCTGCACAAGAAGGCTAGGGTAGTCCACGGCAGCAGCCACAGAGTCAATGGTGATGGCCTCCTTGTCATGATTGCCCTCGGTGGGATCTGCATCAATGTTAGCAGCAAGGGCTAAATCATCATCAACATCACTAGCACTTACATATCCATCCTCAGTAGCAATGAAAGCGCGACGACTGGGGCATTCCTTCATGACATGTCCCATGCCTTTGCATCGGTGGCAAATGATTTTAGAGCTGGACGAAGAGGAGCTAGTAGAAGCACCCGGAGTGCCACCTTTCTTCAGCTATGGAAACTGCACATTAGACAATTTACTTACCCCGGAAGAAAATGGAGGTGTAGATGGCTGTGGTGCAACAGGAAGCTTAGGCGTCTCCGGCTCGAAACGCTGCTGAAAATTCCTCCCATTGTTAGACCTAAAAGGCTGGTGTTGTTTGCGTCCCTGTACTTCTCGTTCGGCCTTAATAGCAAGATGATACAATTGGGAAAAATTGCGCCATTCTTTGTAATCAAGTATGTTCTGTATATCATGGTTTAAACCACCAAAAAATCTAGCACTAGCATCATCATCATCTTCATTTATACCACAACGTGCTAAACCAATAAGCAATTCTTGATAGTATGCTTCTACTCCTTTATCACCTTGTTTTAAAGTTTGTAGTTTCAAACGTAAATCACGTTGGTAATAAGGAGGAATAAAACGAGATTTCATACGTTGCTTTAAAACATTCCAAGTTTGAGGCACAGCAGCAGCATTATTGGCATTGCAAAGATCACTCCACCAGAACAAAGCAAAATTAGTAAACTCACTAGTAGAAAGTCTAACTCTATGCTCAGCAGGAACATTATGAGAATCAAATTTTTGTTGAACAGCAAGCTCCCAATCTAAATATGCCTCTGGATCAACATTACCAGCAAAAGGAGCTAGACTAAATTTAATTTTAGCAAAAGGATCATTATTACCATGATTATTACCTGTCATACCGCGACGATTGAAGTTGAGGCGGCGACGGGCACCACCGTCAGCATACGCATCTTCATCACCAAAAGCATCTGCATCTTCATCATCAGCACGATAAGGTGGAGGGCGTTGCTCAAGCTGTTCAATGCGGGTGACCAGATTGTTCACGTTGCGCGTCAGCTCGGTCATAAGATTGCGTTGTTTAGTCATGAACGTTGCAAGCTCGCCCTTGGACACGCACTCATTGAAGTCCGTCGGAGTTCCTGTCATGGTTAGAAGATAGAAAAAGACAACACCAAAGTATTATCCCTATCAACTAAAAGGAAACAGGTGGTGGTGATGGTGGTGAAAGTGGAATGCAAAATCACAAGCGGCTTACCACCGTCTTGCCTGTATTCTTACCAACGCCAAACAGCAGCAAAACCAAAGTGGCGAAGCAATCTGTTGTTGAGCGTGGGTAACAGTTGCAAGATGAATCTGTGCTGACAGAAGAATATGTGGAGCTATGGGTAGGCACACAATATGACAGCAAGGATTAGCAATTAACGAGTGCAGAGTAGCGATTATTCAATCTGGATCCAAAGTACAAATCACAGGTGCTGGCTAAGACGTGTCGAGACGTAGCGCAACAAGGTGAAAACAAAGGACGATCGAAAGAACTCACAAAACAAGCAAATAGCCCAGATATCTCCTTTTTCCTGAATTTTTCCCGGATTTTTCCAAAAGGCACTAGTAGAAAACAAACTTTTTTTTTACTAATTTTTTTATACTTTTCTCTGAACAAGGATCACAAAAGATGCAACCACAAAAATTGGCACCTACAACTGAGGTGGGATGTGGTCTACAGAAATTCAGCACGTTCTCTGAAAAGCGTGCAAAAACTTTGACAATTTTTTTTCTATATTTTCCCGAATTTTTTTGGCAATTCTGATGAAACCAAGTAGGGCGAAGCCGAGTTTGGGTCGGGTCCAAATGGTGTCAAGAAGCTGCACAAAAAATTTCAGATTTTTCTGATAAACGAGTGAAAAGTTATGCCTGTTTTACCGAAGGTATCTCAAGGTATGTTTTCCGGGAGGCACAACACAGCGGCGGCAGTTAGGGCAAAGCGTCCCTAAACTCTAACACCGATCACAGCAGTAGGTATTCGCCTGATGATGTAAGGAGGGCTGCGATGCAGGCAAAATAAGAGCGGCTGGCAACCTATCTAGGGTTTGCGCGGCGGCGAGAAGTTACACAAGGCGGCTAGCGGGGCAAGTCGAGTAATGTGGTGGCTACGACTTGTTGTTTGGGAACGGTGGATGGGATAGCGGCGGAAAACAAAATCACAGCAACGGGCGATTGAACTACGACCACGAACACAATCCTAAACCAGCAACAAGACTCGACCACGGACACAAACTCAACAACACGAATCTGAAACGAAATTGCAAAGGCACAAAGGGCGATAGGACAGCGGAAATTAAAATATTTTTGGGCTTTTTGTGGACTCTAGGTAATGAACAAATATGAATCTAAGGCAAACGAGATTATACCTCGCGGTAAACCTAAAATATCTGATACCAATTGATGAGTACAGGCCCGATCTTCCGAGAGGTAGCCGGTAAGTTCGATTTGTGGAGATCTCGACGTTGGTGATCCGGCTTCAAATCAGACACGATTCGAACCCTGCAACCGTTATACCACTGCTCCGTTGGTTATCAACCAAGCACAACTTGATTGACCTCGCCAAGAAGGCTTTTTCTGCAAGCGAATCGAAGAGCACAAGCAAGAAGGTAAAACACGCAATCTGAAATTGCAAATATGAATGACGCGAATATCAATAAAGGATTCAAGAACTCGGTTCCAAAGGACTAATCGACACAGTGGAGGAGATCAAGAACGGAGGCCCTGGATCACTGTAAAAGGATTTGTCACCACAGTTACAATGAACGATTCAGTTTCTTGATGGAAAACTAAACTCTAAACAAAACCCAATTGTGTAGCAGCGGCAGCGGCTGTGTTTATAGTCTAAGACTCAACCTAGGGTTAGGGATGGCCAGGGGTTGGGCGCCCACAACTTGGGCTTAAGGCCCGACACGATACATGGCCAAGTTGGCCCAAATAGGTGACGCAACACCTTGCCATGGTCACACAGAATGATCCACGGACCTTCTGGAGCTGGGACCAGATCCAAAACGACGGCATCGTCGTCCCCTTTCCAACGCATCCAAGAACGGCCCGTTTCGATGTCGTATGAGGAAGTTATGACCGAAACAGTGACGATGTGTCTGCTGAATCCGAGGACGACGTGGCAGCTGAGTTGGAAACGAATTGCAACTTGGGGAAGACCATGGCGTCGATGTGTCCAGCGTGGCGATGTCCTCATCAACCGCCTCATTGCTTGCACTTTTACCCTATCGCTTGCTCTGCCCATGAGTTTATTAAAAAAATCACCCATCCTTATCCATTCTGCTTCCTCCTCCCCTGTCGCAACGCCTTGCGGCAGCCCTGTCTTGGACGCGGACGCGTCCTCCCCTCGCTGTTGCCCCCTGCCCCATCCTCCGCCGCTCGCTCGCGCCCTGTCACGTGCACCTGTTGCGCTTGCCGCTCGCTCCCTCTAGTCGCGTGCGCTGGTGCTGGTCCGACCGACCCAAGCCCGATGCTGGTGGTGCTCGTGCGCCGCCACTCACAGCTGGCTCCCACCCCCGACGTCCAGAATTGACAGGCACAGGCGCGCTCTCCCCCTATGTGGCAAATATATATTTCTAGTGTTTTAAAGGTACGTTGCAGTTGTTTCATATGGATGTTGCAAGAGTATATCGGGGGATATTGCAAGTGTTTTAGAGACATGTTGCAAGAGTTTGTTCAAAATGTTTCATCTGTTCCATACGTATATTGCAAGCGTTTTGATCTGGGTGTTGCATATGTTTCGCATATATGTTGCAACAGTATGTTCCAAATGCTTCATCTGTTCCTGTCTTTCTGTTGCAGCGTGTTTTCATGTTGCAAGTTGCAAGTGTTCTGTCTAGATGTTGCATATATTTTCATACATATGTTGCAAGTGTATTTTCTAGATCTTTCATCTGCTTCAGACGCATATTGCATTCAAGTGTTTCATGTTGCACGTGTTTCATGCTGTTTGGGGAGTCAGGGCCGCTGGAGAGTGATGGTGGCATGGCACGGGCGTCGAGGAATGGGGCGCGGCGAGCCGGTGGCCGATGGACGTGGCGCGCGGCACGCTGGGGGCCGGCGGTCGAGGTCACGACGAGACGGGGTGCGCCTGCAGGGCGGGGCGAACGGATGGGAGTAGGGTGCGCGGATGGGGGTGGGTCAAATCGAGGCGGACGGGACGACACAATACGCATATAGATCGGACGAATTAGCGGACAGAGTACAAGTTGTACAAGCGCGCGGGGAAAATGGCCATCCGATCCATCGGACGTCCGGACGCAAAAAAAATTCTCAACTTTCAGACATGAAACAGAAAATATAACATGATACGACTCTTGCTGGTATAAACAACCCGTTTCCTCGATGAACATTGAAATGGATTTTTCGCCATGTACTTTTTTCAGAAGCAAATTCGGGCCTCCAAACGATTTTTTATGTTCAGATTGACCATCTGAATGTCTCAAGAGCAAGTTCTGCTCAGAAAGAAATTGTCAAGTGACCTCTCATACCGAACCGACGCTTCCCAAACTTGAAAACAGCACCCGACCTTCCGAGCCCTTCATAAGCTGACTCCGTGGCCCCTCACCGGCGCCGCAGCCGTTTACTTTTCTGCTTTAATTCCCCATCCCCAGCCCCCAAATCTTTCATCTCGTCTCCACACGCAACAACATCCATCCAAGTAGAGAAGCCAGAGAGCAATTGGCAGCGAGGACAGGAGGCAAGAAGCGTCGGCGGCATGGACCTGAACCTGAGCGGGTTCCTGATCGGGTGCGTGGGCACCGCCGTGACGCTGCTGGAGTACCAGCAGACGGTGGCGACCAGCACGCAGTGCGTCGCCGCGGGCTTCATCGTCCTCCTCTTCGCCCTCTTCATCAAGGAAGGATTCCTCTCCCTCTGAATCTCGGGTGCGCCTCAGCCATGAGCCCAGGAGGCATCATCGCCCCTTCGTCTCCGCTAGCTGCTTGTATTTGGAATTTTTTTATTTTTAATCTTTTTTTAAATAATATTTTAATACTAATTCCAAAAAATAAATATTTGCAAATCTGACCTTTTTTGTCGCGCCATCGTGCGTGGCACGACAGTACCACTCTGTCGCGCCACATGCACTAACACGGCAAGGCGAGCCATGGTGGCGTCCATCGTTGACCAGAGCTAGCGTGGCGAATAGTGGGACCCGCCCTGTCACACCATGAGTCTGGCGTGACAGAGTTGTCGCGCCAAGGCAAGTTAGGTTTTGGCCGGCCCGGCCCATTTCTTCTCTTTCTCTCTTTCTCTCGCTCTCACCTCACGAACACGCCCGCCGCCGCCGCCGCCCCACGAGCGCGCCTAGGACGCCGTTGCCACCGCCCCGCGTCCTCTCTGTCTCCCTGTCCATCTCCCTCCGTTCCTGCGGCGCCCATGGAGGAGTAGGGTGTGGCCTAGGAGGCTTGCTGTGGCCTTGGTGCCTGGCCACGACGGCGCCGCCGGCCGGCTATCCATCACCGGCCATTGGACGTCCGAGCCCTGTGGAGTGAAGTAGACTGGTAGGTGAAACTCTGTGTCCTCCATTTGTTGATTTGTTACCTTATTTCTTGGTTGCATAGGGTTAGGAATTTTGGGAGACTGAATGTTTGTAGTGTTGATTGTTCAAATTTGCTGTGTTGATTAGGTTTACGATAAGCATTGCTCGTGGATTCGACGTAAACTACGTGTTGCATGGACCTAGGTAGTTGATGCATGGGGTATTTGGATAGGTTAGTGTGTTGCCTTTGTTGACATGGACTTAGGTAGTGTATTAGTGAATGGATATGATTTATTTTCGAAATGCGTTGTTAATGTGTTGTTCATGTGTTGGTGCGTATTTTGTAGATGGGTCGATTAGTGCGAATGTTGCATGGTGGCAAAGTGAAAGGAAACAGGGAGTTCGAAAGCATGCATGAACATGTTGAGTTCTTTAGTATACCTCCTACCTTTGATGCTTTGGTTAGCAAGTGCCGGGATAAATTTGGGTGGCCACTAAGTTTGAGAGGCAGATTTGACCGTGGGAAGGAACGGGCACATTATGTGTTGATGTGTTTGTCATGTGAGGATGAATGGAAGAACTACATAGAGGTTGTGAAGAGTAGCAATGTTAGGTGCTTGGAAGTTGTTGTGGACAAGGGGTGTAGCTGAATTGTGGTGGTTGTGGATGATAATGTGGATGTGGAGCCCGTAGAGAACCTTACCCAAGACGAAGAGTTGCGTGTGATTGTCGTTAGAGAAGTTGATAGGTCATGTGAGCCCGGTGCCTTGAATGATGATTTCAATGAACAAACGTTTTATGAGGACGATGGCAATGAAGATGGAACACATGATATGGATGACATATCCCAAGGATCGGAGGATGACGAAGTTGATGTTGCCTCCGTGGACAAAGATGACTTTACTTCGGGGCCAAGTACTTCGGATGATGTGTTGGAGGACGAGTACAGGTCTGAGCCTATTAGCGAGGATGAAACTGATTGTTGTGAGGGAGGGTTTCCGAACGCAATAGGAGTCCTAGCTGATGGGTCATTCAGAATGGAGTACAATGACATCGAATTGAGGCAATTGAAGGCTATCCATGTGGAGGTACCTTGGGTACCAAATTTCATGGACATTAGTATGGTTGGCCAGGCAATATGTGACACCGGTTTGTCGTTGTTGCCGATGAGGTACCAGATAGTGAGGAGGTGGAGATTAAGAAGGGAATGATATTTGATACGTTGGAGCATCTCAAGTATTTTCTAATGGATTATGCCGTTCGGTTTCACAGGGCGTATTATGTTAGCCACTCCTACAAGAACAAGAGGCACATGGTCCTCTACAAGAATGGATGTCAATGGGGTCTATGGGCTCGAAGGCAGAGAAATGAAAAGTGGAAGATTCGGAATATGAGGCAACCTCACACATGTTGATCTTTGAAGCCAAAGGGTGTGCACGCCCAAAACATAGCCGTTACCTTGGTCGTCGACTTGTTGGCACGGTTAGGGCCAATAGTGACACATCTATTTCAAGCATGATCGAGACCATATTTGGGTTCACTGGTTATAGAGTGAAGTACTCAAAGGCATAGCGGGCAAAGCAGCATGCTATAGAGTTGCTATGGGGCGATTGGAAAGAGGCGTACAACCAAGTTCCTAGGATTCTAAGTGCCATGAAACACTACAATCCAGGACTTACGTGGTATCCTTTTGTGGGCATTGTCACGGACGTGGATGGCGTTCCGAAGCATGTTCTGCAGAGACTTTTTTGGTGTTTTGCTCAGTCTACGGAGGCCTTCAAGCATTGTCATCCCTTAGTACTTGTTGATGGTACATTCCTGATTGGCAAGTACATGGGTGTATTGATGATTGCCATTGGAGTGGACCCGGACAATCAACTTGTCCCTTTAGCATTCGCTTTGGCTGAGGGTGAGAATGACGATAGCTGGTGTTGGTTCTTGAAGCTTGTGAGACAGAATGTGCTCCGTTCATCTTGGAACATATGCATGATCTCATATCGTCATCATGTTCTGCTGACAGCTACGAAACAGTATGTAAATGGACACCCTTCTCTTGAGCATCGGTGGTGCATGAGGCACTTTGTTACCAATATATGGAGGAGGCAAAAGAAAAAGAAGGTAGTGTAGAAGTTGAAGTCACTATGTGGGTGTTGAACCAAGAAAAAGTTTGAAGAGATGCTTGTGGAGTTACACAAGGTCCTCAATGCTAGGGCAAAGAGTTGGCTTGAGGATCAGATGCCTCAAAATGACAAGTGGGCTCTTGCATTCGATGCCGGAGGTCTTCGGTATGGCGTGATGACTACCAATTCTTTGGAATTATTCAACAAGGTGTTCAAGGGTATCCGTGCAGTCCTCATGTCAGGTATTGTGGAGTACTCCTTCACAAAGTATGTTGGTCATGTATGAACTGTGGAGTATGTCAATTATGTTGGTCATGTGGATGTGAACTATGGAAAATGTGGACTATGTCATTTGTGAAGTATGTGTATGATATTTGTTTCATGTTTGAATTATATGTGTCAGCACAAAAATGTGTCGACACACGGCAAGCCAGAAGGATCTGCTTAGGATGAGCCCAGAGATCCGCTTTGGTTCAATGCAGGGTTAACCAATCCTATGAATTCCTCCCGAGGCATGTGTAACACCCTCGGTGTTACGCCTTAATCAAAACACTAAACCATGTCATGAGCATCATGTTTATGTATTATTACATGTGGTAAAATAAGAAATTAAATTTTATTGCACTAATTCTCAATTTGAGCTCTAATTTATTCCTTGTCCAAATACTCTCCAGCACAGCTCGACTCACTGTTGTTATCCGGATCCAACTCCATTTCTTGCTATTCATCTTCTTCCTAATCCCCTAAGCACGCACACAGCACCCTCGCAGAGCCAGCTCGCGAAGCACACTTGTAGTACACTTCGCTGGCAAGCCTTGACACTTTGCCACAGTGCCAATACTTCGTCATATCGTGCATGACGGGTTGGGCAACAACTTCTAGCGTGACTCATGCAGGGACTACATGCGACGGTAATTAATTACTACACCCCTACCGGCACGCTCGCTGCAAGTCCGGTAATTTAGGGTCGTCGTCATGGTGTTGTAGCTACTTAATTGGCGTTGGTCTTAGAAATGATTGCCAAGAAAGGCCGATGTCTAAAGATGCTGCTAAGCTGAACGAAGTCTGCTAGCGGCCACGGTCCACGGTAGGACAAAAACGTAGTGACACAATAGACTTTAGTGTCATCTTCTCCTCACGTAATACTTCTTAAGCTACTCCTAGTAGATTAGTACCAGGTTCAACTAGCTTGCACGACCAGGCTAAGCAATACAGTATGCAACAAAATAATATTTATAGTTTGATAAATGTATTTTAGTTGAATTGTAGTACGTAATTCTAAGCAGACCCTACAATTTATTTATAGTTCTCATAAACAGGAATAAAAACTCACAGGAATGGCCCATTCCTTGGTCTTGACCCAAAGACTTGGACTATACTCGTACACTATAGCTGAGCCGTATCACACGTTTGTCAGAAGCCCGAAGGCACTAGCTATGCTTTGACTTGTTAGGTGGCTAAACACTGTTCACGTGGAAAGCACTGTTCACCATGGAAAGCACTGTTCATCCAAGAAACACGTCGGGCACAAGCAGCTGCTTTTGACCTGTGGTCTCCTCCTCCATTGATTCCTTGACCGCTCGTTTGCCTCCTGCATGCCCCAACGAACATGTCCTTTGGGCGGGACATTTTTTTCTATGTGGACCAAAAGCATAGCATGAGCAGCACTATCGTCCACCAGTCTTCACTTGGCATGCAGTAATGCACATCAGCACTTGCACAGGACCAGCTGCGCCGTGTCACGTGCAATGAGTAAGTCAAACCCACTCTGCCAGGCACACCACTGCACACGGCATGGAGCCAAACGACAACCCTACCAACTTGTTCTGTGCTTCCAGGCTATCTAGCTTGTCGTGACCACTCACCAGTTGAAAGGTCCTTGTTTGGTTTTGGTAATTGAGTGACAACTTAGGTGGACTAATTGTGTTTATGTGAGATACACAGGTGATTAGTCCACAGGTACATGTGTGTGAGCAACATATGCCATGGAGGAGAAAATGGCTTGGAAATGTTGCAAAGCTGACACATGTGATGAAGGAGCTTAAATGCACATGAGACATGACATTGAGTCATGTGATCAAGGTGGAGAAGATCAAGACAAGACTTGGCTTGATGGACCGGTTGCAAGCGTGAAGGGCAAGTCGAAGGCTTTGGAGTGATGGACCGCGTGGCGGTGAAGCTTGAGCAAGACTTGGCGCCGACGGACGATGGCAACGGTGAAGAGCAAGTAGAGTCAAGATCGATGAACCAATATGATCATGTGATGATATGAAGTAGATCATATCATTGTTGATCATGTTGGTGCATGTGTTGCATCAACATTGGAGGAGATGGAATGGAATGCGCAAGGCAAAGGTATAACCTAGGGCATTTCATTTCACCGGTCATAGGTGTGTAGAGAAGTTTATGACCGGGTTTAGGATAGATGGTCGTACTATCAAGAGGGGCAACCTTGTTTGCATATCGGTCATCTAGTGCCACTCGAGTGATCTAACTTTGCATCATTGCTAGGATCGAGTGGCATGGCAAGTTGAGTGGCTAACATCCTTTGGGAAATGTTTATGAAAAGCTACCACACATACACATGGTGGTGTTGGCACATTTACAAAGGAGATGGAGTTGGAGTTGATGTGGATCAACTTGGTGAAGAAACTCCACCGATGGAGTGTCCGCCCGTAGATTGCAGACAGTCCGACGGTGCCAACACCACCATGTTTAGCACATTAGAGCACATTGGTGCAAGCACAGTGGAGTTGATTCGGTGCTTTCGGTAAAATGGAATGCCTATTTTCTATTGCGCCGGATGCAAGTTCTTGTGGTTAGCACATTGGAGCAAGGATGAAGAAGTTAGAAGTGAGAACGAGTTAGTCGCGAAGATGCTGGCGTCGGTCAAACTGACTGGACGCTGGATCTGAATGCATCGGACGCTGGCAGGCTGCGTCCGGTCAGGCTAACGTACGATGACGTAGAAGCTGGAGTGTGACCGGACGCTGGCTGCGTCCGATCAAGTGTGACCAGACGCGTCCGGTCGAGATCGGTACCTTAGTGGAAACGACTGGACGCTGGGGGTTCAGCGTCCGGTCAGTTGAAAGCTGCTGCGTTCGGTCAAGTCAAGTGACCGTTGGAACCAGGACACGTGGTCGTCTGTGAGCGACCGGACACTGAGGTCCAGCGTCTGGTCAACACGACCGGAGCGTCCGGTCGGCCCGACCGTTGCCCAGTGAAGGGGTAACGGCTAGTTTAACCCTTGGGGGTATAAATAGAAGTGGCCTTTGGCCATGGCTGGTGTGGAGCACCTTGGGGGACTTTGTGTCCATGCTTGAGAGTGCTTGGGAGCCCTCCATCTCACACATACTTGATAGTGATCATTCGATTGTGTGAGTGAGCGATTCTAGTGCGATTGCATCGTGAGGTTGCATCGAGTGGCACTAGGTGATCGAGTTGCAAGCCGGTGGTGCTTGTTACTCTTGGAGGTTGCCACCTCCTAGACGGCTTGGTGGTGGTCTCCGTCGAAGCGCGCAAGAAGCTTGTGCGGCGCTCCGGAGAAGTGCTTGTGAGGGGCATTGTGCTCGCCCCGCGGGAGCCGCGAAGAGCAACTCTAGTAAAGCGTATCATTGAGCTACCCTCACTCAAGGGGTAGGTTCTTGCGGCGCCCGACGTGCAGGCTTAGCGGGTGATGCTAATTAGCCGCCGAACCACCAAGTGAGCGGTCGACACAACGGGGACTAGCGTGTTGGTAAACACGTGAACCTAGGGAGAAAAATCATCGTGTCAACCTTGTTCTTCCCGTTGGTTTGCATCCCCATTACACAAGCTTGCCATTACTTTTATACATATTAAGCTTGTGTAGTTGCTCTTGTAATTAGATAGCTTGTGTAGCTTGCTAATTACCTTCTTGCTTGTGTAGCATAGAAGTAGCTCCCTTACGTGGCTAATTTGGTTTTAGTAACCTTGTTAGTCACATTGCTTAGTTTGTGTAGCTAAGTATTTGCGCTCTCTAATTTGACATTGGTTGCCTTGTTATTGAGCATTGCTAGTGAGCTTAGTTGGCTTTGTGCTTTTGCTTACTAGCATGTGTAGGAGCTCCCTTGTTGCTTAAAAGTACTAGAGGCATAGGTTTGGGTGACCTTGCTCCTAGCATTGGTTAAGAGAGCTCTAACTAGCCTGGCACCTTTGTTGTATAATTGTTATCTTTGCAAGGTGCTAGTGAACATAGATAGAGGGTGTAGTCTTGGCTAGACCGATAGTTATAATTCCGCACTTGTTTCGGTTAGCCGACGCGTTTAAGTTTTAGAAAAGACTATTCATCCCCCCTCTAGTCCGCCATCTTGACCCTTCACCAGTGCTATATATGGTTCTGCTCCGCTCCACGCAGGGCAAGCAATTGCTAAGCTCTCTAGTGTCTCTCCTCTTGCATTGCCTCCGCACATCGATCACCGTAGGTGGCACTTCGTTCCATTTTGAGGTAGCTAGCCTACAAGAATTCCTTCATTCTTCTTCTTTATTATTTTCTTGACCCGTAGTCTCATCCATTATTTCTAGACCCACAGCCATGTGCAAGTCAATAAGTTCAATTACGTGATTAGCCTTCTCCAATAATATCATTTTCTTCATCTCTAGAGCTCATTTGAATTTATTTATTTATTGTGAAATAAATTTTGTTAGATTCCTAAATTCATGATCTATCTGTTAGTGTAATTAGTTCGTATAGTTCAGTGATACCTTTAGGGCTACTTTATTACTTTGAAATATGTATTATTATTATGGTTATTTAGAGAATGAATTTTTGTGATGCATGGTAGCTAGTGCACCTTGTTTCATTATATATATATAGTAAATTGATATTAACAATAAGGATGCCTTTAGTTGCTAAGATAATACATGAAATATTTCATACCTGTTTAGTGAGAATAATAGGTAACTTTGCATATTAGTCATTAGAGTTAGCTTAGTAGCTTGGTAGATGTATTCTTATTTTAAGAGTTACGGTTGCCTAAATATTAATTATTGCTGAAAGCATCTAGGCTCCTAGTTGGGTTTCGGTAATTAATGACAATACAAGATTACTATGACTAACGTGTGTTTTGCAGAGACAATTAAGTTAGGTCATGGTAATGGAGATCGATTGGGCAATCAAGGTGGTCATGCCCCTATGATGGAAATTGTTTCGGTTTTCAAAGGATGGACGATAAGGTTAAGGATGGACTAGTTCTAAGTGTCGATTGAAGTTGGATAGACACTTAGAGTAGTTTAGGACTTTGTTTTTCTTTTGGCCGTACTATTAAGGGGGTATGGATGGGTAGCTTGACCTAGGTGAGTCTAGTGAGTTAGGTGTGGTGCACACTTGTTAAAACTAGCACTAGGTAGCTCTAAAATAGCCCTTAGATCAAATGGAGCAAACTTCATTTACATATGATTGAGAGTTGGAAGTGAATGGAGGGTCAAATACTGACCGGACGCTGGCTCTGGTTTGACCGGACGCTGGCTCAGGGTCCGGTCAGTTCATTTGACCAAGGTGTTTGCGTCTGGTTTGACTAGACGCTAAGAGGTCAAGTGACCGGACGCTGAGAGGCAGCGTCCGGTCGACTCCAGTAAGGTTCCAGAGAGGGAAAATCATGACCGGACGTGTCCGGTCAGTGCTGACCGGACGCTGCCAGCGTCCAGTCACACTGTAAACACTGGAGTTTGGGGTATACTGACCGGTGCGTCCGGTCACCTCGTAGAGGCACATACGGTTCGTTTTTCAGCCCATGTTATAAATAGAGCCTCCACTCATGTGTGGGCGTACTTTTGCTCATTCCAACAGCTGAAAAACACCTTAGAGAGTGCCAAGAAGAGCAAGGTCCTAGTGAGGTGATTGAGATTTGAGAATCCCAAAGAGAGCCCTCATTAGTGAAGATCAAGAGTAGCAAAGTGTGCATTCACCTTCTCATTAGGCTTGTCGTGGTCAAGTAAGAGTTCGTGCTTGTTACTCTTAGTGATCGCCATCACCTAGATGGCTTGGTGGTGATTGGGAGCTTGGTGATCATTCGGAGAGCTTGTGGATGACCCAACTCAAGTTGTGAGCGGTTGTGGGTGATTTACCGTGACGGAGTGTCAAAGAATCAACCCGTAGAGAGCACTTGATCCTTGCGTGGATCAAGGGGGAGCTACACCCTTGCGTGGGTGCTCCAATGAGGACTAGTGGGGAGTGGTGACTCTCCGATACCTCGGTAAAACATCGCCGTATTTCCTCTCCCCTCTTTACTTTATGCATTTACTTTGAGCGATCCAATACTTGTCTTTACTTTCATAGAATTGCCATGCTAGAGTAGGATTAGAATTTAGGTTGCAAGTATTTTGTGTGGTAGAACACTTAGAAATACTTTCTAGGCACAAGGGGTTAATTAGGCTAACCGTATGATTTAATTATTGCAAAGAAATTTAGAATTAGCCCAATTCACCCCCCTCTTGGGCATCTTGATCCTTTCAATTGGTATCAGAGCCTTGTGCTCACGTTTTTAGGCTTAACCACCTAGAGCAAGATGTCTCACGGGGATGGACCTCCTCCTATCTTTGAGGGAGATGATTTTCCTTATTGGAAAATTCACATGGAGGCGTATTTAGAAGCTCTAGATGTTGGTATTCTTAGAGCCGCCTCACAAGGCTTCCCAAAACCTCGGGATGCTACTCACCTACAAGGCGATGAGGTGAATTACGAGAAGTGGATTGCAAAGGCTCGAAACACCATTTTTAGAGGTCCTTTGCAAAGATGTGTTCAATCAGGTGAGGAACCACAAAGACGCCCATGCACTATGGTTGGACGGTTGTGCGCTCCATGAGGGAACAAAGAGTGAGCGTGAGGAACGCTATCATCTTGTCATGAAGAAGCTCAACTCTTTTGAAATGCTTCCTAAAGAATGTGCTAATGAGATATATTCACGTTTGAATGTTCTTGTAGAGGAAGTTAATGGGCTTGGACTCACTCAAATGCAACCATCTGATGTTGTAAGAAAGATATTAAGTGTCCTCCCCATTAACAAATATGGGCATATTGTGACCGTGCTATATCAAGGTGATCTTTCCACTGCTACACCTGACACAAATCTTGGGAAAGATCAATGCTCATGAGATGTACATGCACATCACACCTCAAGATGGCTCATCCTCTACAAAGAAGAAAGAAAAAGACTTAGCATTCAAAGCTAGCCAAGAGAAGGGTAAAGCAAGGCTTGAGTATGAGAGCTCAAGTGATGACAAAGTGGATGATGAAAGCCTTGCTCTCATGGTGAAGAAAACTGCCAAGATGCTAAAGAAGCTCAACAAGAGTGGCAAGTTTGATGGCAAAAAGAAGAAGTTATTCACAAGCTCTAGAAGGAAGCCAATCTCCGAGATGGATTGCTACAATTGTGGAGAACTTGGTCATCTAGCTCACCAATGCACAAAGCCCAAGAAAGACAAGTTCAAGAACAAGAATAAGGGCAAGAAAGATGACTCAAGCAATGAAGATGAAGATAAGAAGAAAAAGAACAAGCCATATAAGAAGAGAGATGGCAAGAAGAAGGACTTCCACAAGAAGAAGAAGAGTGGAAAGTCTTACATCGTCGGTGATTGGCTCACAGACATTGATTCATCTAGTGGATCATCTGATGATGATAGTGACGACGAGAAGGTGGCCACTATTGCTATTGATTCTTCATCATCTTCACCGCCACCACCGCCATCATCCTCTACACACATATGCCTTATGGCCAAAGGTGAACGAAAGGTATCACATGATGATGATAGTAGTGGTGATGATCATGCTCATAATGATGATAGTGATAGTGATAGTGATGATGATGAATATGAGTCGCCTACTTATGATGATCTTGCTAAATTGCTAAAGAAATACACTAAGATCATTACAAAGACTAGAGCTAAAAATGAAAAGCTTGAAATTAAGAATGATTCTCTCTTAGCTAAATGTGACATAGCCGAAAAGGCTAGTGTTGAGCTTAGAGAAGCAAATGATGCTATATCATCCAAACTCAAGGAGCTCAGATCTTCTAAGAAAGAGCTTAAAGATAAACATGATAAACTTGAGTGGGTGCACAAAGAGCTCATCACTAGCCACAACAAGCTAAAAGATGAATATACTACTCTCAAGATTAATCATGACAATCTTGTTATTGCTCAAAAATTTTTATCCAATGAGCCACATGATGCTACTAACAATGTTGTTAAGATTGATATAGCTATATCATGTGATGATTTAATTGATGAGAGCATTGAGCAAGGATCTAGTGGCAAAGGCAAGCAAGTGGTTGAGTGCAATGACTATGATGAGTATGTCAAGCTCAAGCATGATAATGAAAAGCTCAAGAAAGAGTTTGAAGAGTTCAAAATCCATAACACCATTGTGCTAGAAACTCTTGATCATGATGGTGACTTGATTCTTGAGAATAAGAAGCTAAAAGAAGAAAACAAGAAACTCAAGGAAGAGAGAAACAATGTTGCACTCAAGGAAGATAAAAGTAGTGATGCACTCAAGGAAGAGAACAAGAAGCTCAAGTTGGAAAAAGAGCATCTCAAGATTGGATTGAGCAAGTTCACTAGAGGCAAGTATCTTCAAAGTGAGCTCCTAATGAACACCGTCATGAAGATGGATAGAAGTGGCATTGGATACATGGCAAATCAAGAGAAGAAGAAGGCTCAAGCTCAACAACAACAATCAAAGCCAAAGCCAAAGCCAAAGAGATGCTTTGAGTATGGACAAGAAGGTCACTTTGCTCATGAGTGCCAAACACCACCACCACAACCCTTGCCCAAGCATGCTAGACCCTTTGCCTTCAATGCTCACTACATGCTTAGAAAAGATTCTAGTGGAAAGATGAAAGTGATGTTCTTAGGACCTCCCAATAAGTATAGGCCTAAGAAAATTTGGGTTGCAAAGTCACTTGTTGAGAAGGTGAAGGGCCCTCAACAAGTTTGGGTTCCTAAAGCTTGATCTCTTGTGTGTAGGTAAACTACAAGATCGGTGGATGTCATTGGGTTATTGATAGTGGTTGCACATAATATATGATCGGTGATCCTCGTATGTTCACCTCACTAGATGAAGAAGTAGATGGACAAGAAAGAATTACATTTGGGGATAATTCAAAGGGCAAGGTTAAATAATTAGATAAAGTGGCAATATCAAATGATCATTCAATCTCTAGTGTGCTATATGTTGCATCATTGAGCTTCAACTTGCTATCCATTGGACAATTGTGTGATCTTGGCTTCCAATGCTTGTTTACTGAGAATGAAGTTGTTGTATCTAAGAAGGATGATGAACAAGTGATATTCAAAGGATTTAGATACAACAACCTATATCTAGTGGACTTCACCTCCGAAGATGCAAACTTGAAGACTTGCCTATTCACCAAAACAACACTTGGGTGGCTATGACATAGAAGACTTGATCATGTTGGGATGAGTTCACTCAAGAAGCTAATGAAGAATGATTTGGTGAGAGGGTTGAAGGATGTGAAGTTTGAGAAGGACAAGCTTTGTAGTGCATGTCAAGCCGGCAAGCAAGTTGCAAATACCCATCCAACAAAAGCTTTCATATCAACCGCAAGAGTGCTAGAACTCCTTCACATGAATTTATTTGGACCAACAACATATAAGAGTTTGGGAGGAAATCTTTATTGTCTTGTGATTGTTGATGATTATTCAAGGTATACATGGGTATTCTTCCTTCATGACAAATTCGAAGTTGTGTCTTGCTTCAAGAAGTTTGCCAAGAGAGCACAAAATGAATTTGAAGTGAAGCTCAAGAAGATAAGAAGTGATAATGGGAAAGAATTTGACAACACAAAATAGAAGCTTATTGTGATGAAGTTGGAATCAAACATGAAGTCTCTGCAACATATACTCCTCAACAAAATGGTGTAGTTGAGAGAAAGAACCGGACATTGATCACTCTTGCAAGAATAATACTTGATGAGTACAACACCCCTGAAGCTCTATGGGTGGAAGCAATCAATACCGCATGCTATGCATCCAACCGTCTATTCCTTCAAAAGTTCCTTGGCAAGACACCTTATGAGTTGCTCAATGGGAAGAAGCCAGATGTCTCCTTTAGGGTGTTTGGTTGCAAATGCCACATCTACAAGAAGCGGCAACACCTAGGGAAGTTTCAAAGACGTTGTGATATTGGTTTTCTTGTTGGTTACTCATTAAAGTCCAAAGCATATAGAGTATTTAATTATGCCACTGGCTTGGTTGAAAAAACATATGATGTAGAATTTGATGAATCTAACGGCTCCCAAAGAGCATATGAGAATCTTGATGATGTAGGTGATAAACCATTGAGGGAGACTATGAAGAACATTCTAGTTGGCGACATCAAGCCTAAAGATGATGAAGATGGTGTACAAGTGATAGATCCACCCTCTTCATCAAGTGTGCCACAAGATAGTGAAAAAGATGAGAGAGTAGAAAATGAAGACACTCATGTCTCCCATGAGCAAATGGTGGTACAAGCACAAGATGTTGATGCTCCACAACCTCCTCCTCAAGTGGTCAATAGAAGAAATACACCTCTACTACAAGATCATCCACAAGATCTCATCATAGAGAGTCCATCAAAGGGTGTAATGACTCGCTCACAAAAACCTGCTTCATTTATTGCTCATCACTCTTTTATCTCTTGTTTTGAGCCTACTAAGGTTGAAGAAGCTCTTCAAGATCCAGATTGGATAAATGCTATGCATGAAGAGTTGAACAACTTCACACGTAATAAAGTTTGGACTCTTGAAGAGCGGCCAAAAGGTGCGAGAGTCATTGAAATAAAGTGGGTGTTCCAAAACAAGCAAGATGGTCACGGTGTTGTTGTAAGAAACATGGCAAGACTAGTTGCAAATGGGTTCTCTCAAGTTGAAGGTTTAGATTTTGGAGAGGACTTTGCACTGCTTGCAAGATTAGAAGCCATTCATATCCTCCTTGTATATGCATCACATCATGAAATGGAATTATATCAAATGGATGTGAAAAGTGTATTTTTAAATGGCTTTATTAATGAACTAGTCCATGTTGATCAACCTCCCGGGTTTGAAGACCCTAGATATCCTAATCATGTTTATAGGTTGTCCAAGGCATTATATGGGCTTAAGCAAGCCCCAAGAGCTTGGTATGAGCGCATTTGAGACTTCCTCATTGAGAAGGGCTTCACCATTGGGAAGGTCAACACCACACTATTCACCAAGAAGCTTGATGAGCATATCTTCATTTGTCAAGTATATGTTGATGATATCATCTTTGGATCATCAAATGAAGATTCTTACAAAGAATTTGGTGAATTGATATCGAAGGAGTTCGAGATGTCCATGATTGGTGAGCTTATATTCTTTCTTGGTTTTCAAGTCAAGCAAATGAGAGAAGGGATCTTCATCTCTCAAGAGAAATATACAAAAGATCTTCTCAAGATATTCAAGATGGATGAATGTAAGCCAATCAAGACACCAATGCCAACTAATGGACATCTCGACCTAGATGAGGGAGGTAACAAGGTTGATCAAACTCTCTACCATTCTATGATTGGTAGCTTGTTATATTTAACCGCATCTAGGCCCGACATCATATTTAGTGTGTGTATGTGTGCTAGATTTCAAGCTAAACCTAAGGAATCACATTTAATTGCCGTAAAAAGAATCCTTAGGTATCTTAAGCACACACCAAGCATTGGCCTTTGGTATCCCAAAGGAGCTATATTTGATTTAGTTGGCTATTACGATTTGGATTATGCCGATTGCAAAGTTGATAGAAAAAGCACATCCGGAGGGTGCCATTTGCTTGGTAGATCACTTGTGTCTTGGTCCTCCAAGAAACAAAATAGTGTGGCTTTGTCCACCACCGAAGGGGAATACATTGCCGCGGGTGCTTGTTGTGCATAAATACTTTATATGAAACAAACTTTGCTAGACTATGGTGTAGTTCTAGAGAAAGTACCTCTTTTGTGTGACAATGAAAGTGCGGTAAAACTTGCAAATAATCCGGTTCAACACTCTCGCACCAAGCATATAGATATCCGCCATCACTTTCTTAGAGATCATGTTGCTAAAAATGATATATCACTAGAAGGTGTAAGGACCAAGGATCAATTGGTGGATATCTTCACTAAACCGCTAGATGAGGCAATATTTTGTAGATTGCAGAATGAACTAAATGTGCTTGATTTTAGTAACTTCACTAAAAATTGAGCTTGTGTTGTCCATTGCATTGCATTGTAATATACAACATGTTTAATGCTTTATAATGCATATAGGGCTTGTCTAACATGGTTAAGATAACCACCGAAAAGCGTGTGAAGAAACTTAACGTTGGATCAAACTTGACAAGCAACTAGATTTACTTTCAAGTATTGCATTGCATATGCATGATTGTTGTTTGTCGTTTGTCTTTAATTGCCCTCTTATCGACTATTTTCTTAAAAAGAATTATAGCCTAAGGCAAAATATTTTGAAAAACTTGAGGGTTTGAGAGAGGTCACTCACATCAGTCCCAATTGGTGTTTATTTGGATCTTATTGAAGTTGGGACTTGATTGGGAACAGGCAGCTCGGACAACTTTGAAGATTTGCTGGAAAAGGAGTGACCGGATGCTGCACCGGACTCTGATGTCCAGTGTCCGATCAGTTCATAGGAGGTGAACCTGCTGTCGAAGGAGCGACCGAACGCTAGAACAGTGTTTTCCCAGCGTCCGGTTAGAAGGTGCTTCAGCGTCTGGTCGATCATGAAGACGTTAAGGCTAGGTGACCGGACTCTGGCTACGTCCGGTCGCGATTTCAGAGGACTTGGACCTCTCTAGAATCGACCGGACGCTGGGTGGTAGCGTCCGATCGCTACCACTAGAGCATCCGGACAATAGGAAACATGGGCGATTCTGTGTCTTTCCTGTTTCCTTTTCTGTTACGACGGGGGGCCACCTTATATGCTGATCACCGTTGCAAGTTAACCAAATCTTCATTAGCCGCTCACCCATCGTTCCCTATCCGTCGAGCTCACCTCCAACGCCGACATCACCGCCTCTGAAGTCTCGCCGAGCCACCGCGCCAGCCATGCCCTAGCCACTGCGCCAGCACAGCCTCGCCCTGCACCGCACCGCCACGCGCTGTGCCCTACTCGCCACACAGCCATGCCGCTCCTTGCGCCGCCGCCCAAGCACCTCCATACTGCTCCGCGCGCCACCGCGTTGTGCTCTACCTGAGCTGCCGAGATCATCAGCAGCAGTGCCATCCATGTCCAGCGCCAGCAACACCCTACCCTAATGTCATCGCACTTGACCTAGCTCAGCACCCATATTGCAAGCACTAACTTGAATTGCATCCAGTGCCATCGATCAACCACTACAAACCCTAGCCTCACGATTCGGTGGTTCCCTACGCGTCGTCTCTTTTCTCCTTGGGTCATCGGTTCATCAGGTAGCAAGCCCGTCATTTCAATTTCGTACCTAATTGCTTGCTTCCTAGGGTTTCACATCTATTAGATATATCGTATTTATCTGTATATCCTTCTATCCCATCATGCAGCGAGTCGGTTCCATTGAGATCGTGTGGCAGTTGTCAGTTAACTTGGGGCCAAGCTTGTGAGTACGGATCGAGGCCAAGCCTCGGAAGTGTTAGTGGCAGTTGATCTTTGTCAGTGGTAGTTTTTATTCAGATTATCAGATGGGTCGCATAAAGAATGTCGGTGGTGGTCCCGGTGATGAGGATACGAGGCGTCCACCTCGCCAGCCTACAGATCCTAAAGGCAAAGCAACAAAGAAGACTACAACAAAGAAGCGCAAGTACCCAGATGTAGAGACAGCTAGAGCAGCAGTAGTTGCAGAGGCCGCCGAGCATGCCGAGAGAGGAGGTGCATGTAGTGGAGTTGTTATTATAGATCTGCTTCCACCAGGAGTGATGGAGGGCATCGAGCGTGTTGAGCGCCTTCATGGTGGTCTACCTAGGACCGTCATGGTTGCCGGACAGTGTCATACTTTTGATGAGGTTTAGCCTCAGGGGGAGTCACAACAGCAGGCACCGCCAGCAGAGCAGACTCAGGAGACACAACCAGCATAGTAGACCTAGGAGGATGAGTAGGCCGAGCAGGCCGAGGGGACAGAGCCAGCACCTTAGCCATAGTTACACCGCTCTAGTCGCACCCATGCTCCAATCACGCGAGGGCCAATACATAGCGGATGGGTTCTTGTCCATCACCTTGTCCATAGGGTCCGCCTCTAGTGACCCATCTTGACCTGAGGGCTGCCACAGCCAAGCAGGTGCAGCAGCTGAGGTTCATAGACTTCGAGGTGTGGTTTCTGCCCAAGAGGGATGAGAGAGCATCAGAGGGATTCTATACACCCCTGCAGGAGGACTTCTACAATGCCTATCTCAACAGTGGGGCAGTTTTTAGATCTTAGAAGGTGTGTCACATTGACTCTATAGTTGCAGCAGCTGGAGAGCACATTCGCCCCTACCTTATATATCTACCGGGGCTATCCGGTTTGATTGGACGAACCAAACTATATGTTCTATCTTGGGTTCGGCAGTTCTATGCTTCCCTCTAGATTGACCCACAGCATAGATATATTCACTTCGCATTCGGAGGAAGAGACTACCGGCTGATAAGTACTAGGGTCAGGGAGATACTAAGGCTTTAGGAGCAGCCAGTCAGACTTCATGAGGTGTGCTATGGCCAGACAGCACCCCCTAGACGCCCTCATGGTGGTAATGTGCCCCCTACAAACTTAGTTCGTCATTGCTTCACTGAGCCCTTTGGTGAGGGGTCACGTAGGAATCCCAGTGATCTTACTCCTACTGCTCGCATGCTTGAGGCCGTCATAAGGAGGACATTGCTTTCTAGGATGGGATACAGAGAGGGCTTGACACATATACAGCTGTGGCTCATCAACTCTCTGATGCAGCAGATAGTATTTGACATTTGGGATCTTCTTCTGTCTAAGATGGAGGACACTATAGCTGAGGGATTCAGAGGTCATCGATAGCTGCCATATGCCCATTAGATCACCTTTCTCATTCACCGAGTAGTGATAGTTAGGCTACCAAAGATGTTTGCTGAGTATAGTGGTGCTACCACAGAGTTCCCTTCTTATAACCTATCTCAGAGGATTCGCCACAGTACACCTATAGCACCGAGTCAGCCACGCCGTTGTCCTAATGTGCCAGAGTCTATAGCCTAGTAGGATGAGATCATCAGGGGTATTGCAACTACTGAGGAGGAGGAGCTTGAGGCTCAGCAGGAGGTGAGCGATCCTAGTGATAGCTCAGATGATGATTACCATCCTATTCCTCAGATGCCTGCACGTCAGTATGATCATGAGGCCGGTAGCTCCAGTTCAGCACCACCTGCCCCGCAGACGAACCTAGCTCTTCTTGCTATACTTGAGCGGGTAGGACCAGGCTAGACAGGCTCAGGAGACAGCTGCTATGTTCGCACAGTTCTAGACTCGCCAAGACTAGTTTTAGAGATAGCAGCTAGTTATTCAGTAGCAGACACAAGCTCTACAATAGCAGCAGCAGGCTATGCACCAGCAGCAGATCCTCAAGCAATAGCAACTTCTCGGATTCATGCAGCACGTAGTGACAGCGATTAGGGCCCCACCGCCATAGCCTTCGTCCCAACTCATTTAGCCTGCCACCACTTCCACGACTCTAGCTTTACAGCCTAGTGGGCTTTAGAGTTAGGGACAGCCACCAGCGCAGTATGCTTCTCCTACAGAGCAGGTGTCCTAGTGGTTTGCTACGTCAGTGCCAGCCCCATAGTTCACACCGTTTCGTACGGGCTTCACACCGACAGAGACGTCCTCGCTGCTAGTGCTAGAGACCTCAGTGTCCAGGAGCCTTGGTGCTTCCTTCAGTGAGTTAACAGAGCAGCCCACTCCTCCATACCTACATGTTCCAGGTCCTTCTATGTCTGCACCTATCACAGCGATGACAGAGATGCTCCCCTCCTCAGTGGCATCATTAGAGCCGGCTGCTTTAGTTATACCAGCTTAGCCTTCAGCAGCTCTAGTTCCTGATCCGACCCAGACTGCTTTAGTTTCACTACCAGCTACAGAGAGTCAGACAGCTCAGAGTTTAGGATCAGACGATGATGGTGACCAGTTCCAGCTTGCTCCTCGTACCTCAACGCCTAGCTCGTCCGCTGCAACCCTACCGACCAACCCTTAGGTTTTGGTGTTTGATGCCAAAGGAGGAGAGGGTTCGAGTATGATAGTCTTAGGGGGAGCGACTATTTTGGGGGAGCTTAGTTATTATATCAGCTTATATATTACATTTGGAGTTTTTATTGTGTGATACACTATTATGCATTCATCGTGTGTTTACTTTCATGCATTGAACTATATATTTGTGATAGTGATATCTATGTGATCATGATATATGACATGTGTGCTCTCTACTTTGAATTATTTAAATGTCATATCACTTGTGCAATGCTCATTTGCCTTTGCTTCCACATTTTACTCCGATGCAAATGAACTTTATTACTTGTACTCATGCTTAATTCATATCTTTTGAGTACATCATGTTAGCTTGGTTCATATAAGCTTGCCTAATTCTCCTGTTCTTATTGACAAAAGCTTATATGATCCAAGCATGTTAAAAACCTCAACTCTTTCACATACTGAGGTGGTATTGTCATCAATCACCAAAAGAGGGGAGATTGAAAACATCTAGGCCCCTAGTTGGGTTTCGGTAATTAATGACAATACAAGATTACTATGACTAACGTGTGTTTTGCAGAGACAATTAAGTTAGGTCATGGTAATGGAGATCGATTGAGCAATCGAGGTGGTCATGCCTCTATGATGGAAATCATTTCGGTTTTCAAAGGATGGACGATAAGGTTAAGGATGGACTAGTTCTAAGTGTCGATTGGAGTTGGAGAGACACTTAGAGTAGTTTAGGACTTTGTTTTTTCTTTGGTCGTACTATTAAAGGGGGTATGGATGGGTAGCTTGACCTAGGTGAGTCTAGTGAGTTAGGTGTTGTGCACACTTGTTAAAACTAGCACTAGTTAGCTCCAAAATAGCCCTTAGATCAAATGGAGCAAACTTTATTCACATATGATCGAGAGTTGGAAGTGAATGGAGGGTCAAATACTGACTGGACGCTGGCTCCGGTTTGATCGGACGCTGGCTTAGGGTCCGATCAGTTCATTTGACCAAGGTGTTTGCGTCTGGTTTGATCGGACGCTGAGAGGTCAAGTGACCGGACGCTAAGAGGCAGCGTCCAGTCGACTCCAATAAGGTTCCAGAGAGGGAAAATCGTGACCAGACGCATCCGGTCAGTGCTGACCGGACGCTGCTAGCGTCTGGTCACACTGTAAACACTGGAGTTCAGGGTATACTGACCGGTGTGTCCGGTCACCCCATAGAGGCACATAACGGTTCGTTTTTTAGCCCATGTTATAAATAGAGCCTCCACTCGTGTGTGGGCGTACTTTTGCTCATTCCAACAGCTGAGAAACACCTTAGAGAGTGCCAAGAAGAGCAAGATCCTAGTGAGGTGATTGAGATTTGAGAATCCCAAAGAGAGCCCTCATTAGTGAAGATCAAGAGTAGCAAAGTATGCATCCACCTTCTCATTAGGCTTGTCATGGTCAAGTGAGAGTTCGTGCTTGTTACTCTTGGTGATCGCCATCACCTAGATGGCTTGGTGGTGATTGGGAGCTTGGTGATCATCTAGAGAGCTTGTGGATGACCCAACTCAAGTTGTGAGCGGTTGTGGGTGATTCACCGCGATGGAGTGTCAAGTGTCAAAGAATCAACCCGTAGAGAGCACTTAATCCTTGCGCGGATCAAGGGGGAGTTACACCCTTGCATGGGTGCTCCAACGAGGACTAGTGGGGAGTGGCGACTCTCCGATATCTCGGCAAAACATCGCCGTGTTTCCTCCCCTCTCTTTACTTTGTGCATTTACTTTGAGCATTTACTTTGAGCAATTCAATACTTGTCTTTACTTTCATAGAATTGCCATGCTAGAGTAGGATTGGAATTTAGGTTGCAAGTCTTTTGTATGGTAGAACACTTAAAAACACTTTCTAGGCACAAGGGGTTAATTGGGCTAACCGTAGGATTTAATTATTGCAAAGAAATTTAGAATTAGCCCAATTCACCCCCCCCCCCCTCTTAGGCATCTTGGTCCTTTCAATTGCATCATCATCGCTGCATGCATATAGAGAACGAGCCACTGGAGATTGTGACCTTCGGCGAGTAGGAGTATGATGAAGTCTATGAAGAGTACGAGGAGGAGATCCTCATGCAGGAGGACGTTCTGGAGCCGCCCGTCACTGACTTTGCTGATACCGTGCCTGCTGAAGGCAAGCCCCGGTGCATAACCCTTATTTTAAATGATCACTGATATATATATGATGTGCATTTATGTTACAGGTATTTTATGGAAACTACATGCATAAACATATCTACCTATGAGTCCTACTAGTACAGGTTGAGTAGCTGCTATGCTTAGAATATAGATAGCGTGAGTAACCTATCGTTACTCACAAGTAGGTGATAAACATGATAACTCATGATAAAATGGTAAAGGTAAATGGTGATCGAGCAGGGATAGGGTTTGGGTACTGGTGGGTGTAAAGGGTTGTGTCCTACGGCCAACAAGGCATAGCTCGGTTACACTTTTTTCCTGTCTGTGTCGATTAAGGACAGTTCATTGCATATGGCTCTAGGCAAGTCATAGATTTATTGTCCCGAGCACATACTTGGGTATGTGCGTAGGGAAGGCTTATTGCTCTCTTGTCATGGATCTGGCTCTTTTTGGACCGACTGATTGGAGGCGGAGATGGTGGAGGTCCTTGCACCGCACTAAGTCCGGGACTTAGGAGTGGGGGCTTGGAGTCCAAGTTTGGACAGGGACCTGGACACCCAGAATAGGAGAGTGATGGGTTGGTCCTGCTTGTGCTTGGGGTACAAGCGGGGCATGTATCTTCAGGGCACCCAGCTGGGCACATTGATTCGTGAATCTTCGGAAAATCCGGTACGGCTTGTCTGTGGTTTAACACCGTAGTAAGAACTGAAAGTTGAAAGGAGAAGAAATGGAACTGATTGCTCAACTCTTGCTTGAAAGTAGAACATGTGCTTATATAGACTGGCTAGATGATAACTTAATACGGCTGAAAATAATAATACATAATAAGGACGCACTATTAGTATTACTTTCTGCTAAAGAAAACCAGCAAGCCATGTAACTTATCATATTCCTTGGAGTCGGGAAATTATTCTCACTAGTCGGATAAGTCTTATGAGTACATTATGTACTCAGGGTTTATTTACCCCTGTTGCAGGTGATGCTTGAAGAGTACCTTTGTGTGAAGGATCCTTCTGGTGGGCTCAGATGAAATCCTCGCCCCTTGCCGCTAGATGTTATTTTTAAATTCCGCTATTATCATTCCGCACTCTGGTATTTGGTATTGTAATAATGTACTTTTTAAGAAACTCTAATATATGAAATGGACTTGTGTTGTAACTCGTTCTCATTATTAGATCATTGGGAAAAATATGGATCTTTCGGGTTCTCCCTCGGGGTGTGCCCGACAAATACCGCCCGCTGTAGCCGGCTTTCGGAGTGCTTAGTGTCTGGTGGAAGACGAGCGCCTCCGTAAGTGTGCTATTTTGGGCGGTTCTGCCATAGCGTGCCAGTCAATTTGACCTGCAATTGACAAGGAAAGAAAGTTTATCAGTAATTTAAGGTGGAATATGCTGGCCTTTGCCTAGACAGTTCCAAGTATGCTGCTTCAGGAGCAGCCAGACGAGAAAATCGACTAAATAGCCGATACGCACAGAAATCAACTGTTACAGACAGTAGAGCTTATGGATCGCGATTGATTTTTATGTTGATAAGTACAATGCCCACAGATGTAAGTTAAATCATCAGCTAGGTGGATATTACCAGCATGAATCATTGAGCCAATGAATCTAAACGAAAAAAGGATATAACATGCAAACAAATCGACTATCTAGTACAAATTGATCTACAAACGCTCTGAGTCTAATTTGTTACCATCAACTGTGAGGTTCAATCGGATCGATGGTAGCTATGATGATAATAACAAACTAAAACCTTAGAATCCATAGAACCATCTAAACATCGACAGGCTTTTCCGAAAGACATGCTATATATGTGAAAGCTCAAAGCGGATCGGCCGAAATAGCCGATTCAGGTGAAAAGAGACTACATCATGTGAATAATTGACTATTTCACATGGACAAACCTATGAACTCATCTGACAAAGATAATAAATCAAACCTTTAAAGTAAACAGATCCATTTACATTTAACAGAATCATAGGGACACACTGTAGGCGTTGAAGCATAGGTGATCGGCTATTTAGCTAATGCAAGCATAGCAAACAGTTAAGGTCACGCCTAATCGAGAATAAATCTAATGACTAGCATCCTTCAATCTATAGTGCCATCAGTGGGGATCAACCATATCGTTACAGCCATAACCGCATACTATGCATGATCAAGATCGAAATAAAAATAGCCGGTGAAACATAACCCATTGCTCAGAGTAAGAAGCATTGTATTGTGACAAAGCGAACGACGGACTAAAAGGATATGAGGCCGATCTAAATCGATCTTGACTGGGCAGATTGATGTTGCTACAAACTAATAGCAATAAGAACATCAGCAAGATCGGTAACTTAATGAATCTACCCAAAGGACGCCATCTTAGGTAGAGCCGATAACTTGACCTTAATCTAGTTCGAGCAGTGGAGGTCGACCGGATCGATGCAGCCATACTTAAACTAGACAAGAGTCGATAACTAGCTTATACTAGAGCTCACAGTGGAGGTCGACCGGATCGATGCAGCCGTACAAACAGAAGTATAAGCCATGACGATACTTACAGACAAGCCAG
>NW_027096765.1:0-40000 GCF_019320115.1 Miscanthus floridulus | reverse complement strand
AGGTCTGCCGGACCGATGCAGCCCTGCTTGTTGAAGAACTCACCGAGATCTACTCTACTCCTACTCCTAAGGGTTGGCACGAAGCCAAAAAAGTAAATTGTATTGGATTGATTAGATCCCCTTTTACAATAGCTGGGGTTCAATATTTATACCCGGAGCCTAAACATGAATCCTACTCAAGTACGACTTATTACAATCTTTGGTATAAAAGAAAACATTCCTAACTTAAGATAACTTGGACCCTAATCTTTCCCTTTTTGTAGAGTCCGATATGTATTTCCCGACGCCCAACCGTAGCTCATTATCGTTATCTGCTGACGTCATTCAAAGGGAGCTGATTCTAGGTGTCGCATCTGAATCAGCTGATATCGATCCTCATGCAATCGATTCCTTGATCAACATAATTTTGGAAGCTTCGAGTTTCTCGCGTTCTCCTTCCCAAATTTGGTGTAAACAATATGTGCAACTAATGTATGTGTGGGAGGATGAGGAAAAAATTGATACACAGGTCTGTCGCGCTAGTGCCAATGGCGTGATAGCCTAAACGCACACTGTGCACATGACTGTCGCGCCTGAGTTGCTGGCACGACAAGCCTGTCGCGCCAGCTCTGGTGGCATGATGAGAAGGCAGCGGCTAGGCCAAACCATTTTGGTCTAGAGTGCTCATTGGCATGGCAGTGTCGCGCTAGGTAGGGTGGCGTGGCAGTGTCGCGCTAGGCGCGTTGGCGTGGCAATGTCGCGCCAGCCCCGTTGGCGCGTAGTGTCACGCCAATGAGCCAAAGAAACCAGAAAGGTTTTGGCCTGGCCGTCCACTCCTCTTCGTGCCACCAAGGTTAGCATGACAAGCTTGTCATGCCAGCGACTCAGGCGCGACAGGCTTATCGTGCCACCCTATGTGGCATGACAGTCCTGGCAAACAACATTTTGCCACCCAACACTTTGTTCCAACATTTCCAAAATTAGGAACATTATGTGCTCTTCATGTTTTGAACTAAACTTCAAATTACAAGAATTGTTTACATGAAAAGCATGAATGCATGAGTGTTCACATTACCATAGCACACGATAAGGAGTTCGAAGCATTGTTCGTACAACTCAAGCTCATCATCATCATCACTTACATAAGTGTTCCATCTAGCATATACAACCACTAGTACTAAGAGTCTTCCATGTAACATAAACAAGTACTACCAAATGGCAACCCATGGTCATTTGCAAAATATGTATAGATCTTGCTGCCTTGGCACAAAAGTTTATGAGGACGATGGCAATGAAGATGGAACACATGATATGGATGACATATCCCAAGGATCGGAGGATGACGAAGTTGATGTTGCCTCCGTGGACAAAGATGACTTTACTTCGGGGCCAAGTACTTCGGATGATGTGTTGGAGGACGAGTACAGGTCTGAGCCTATTAGCGAGGATGAAACTGATTGTTGTGAGGGAGGGTTTCCGACGCAATAGGAGTCCTAGCTGATGGTCATTCAGAATGGAGTACAATGACATCGATTGAGGCAATTGAAGGCTGTCCATGTGGAGGTACCTTGGGTACCAAATTTCATGGACATTAGTATGGTTGGCCAGGCAATATGTGACACTGGTTTGTCGTTGTTGCCCGATGAGGTACCAGATAGTGAGGAGGTGGAGATTAAGAAGGGAATGATATTTGATACGTTGGAGCATCTCAAGTATTTTCTAATGGATTATGCCGTTCGGTTTCACAGGGCGTATTATGTTAGCCACTCCTACAAGAACAAGAG
Organism: Miscanthus floridulus; assembly: GCF_019320115.1. Classification (NCBI taxonomy): domain Eukaryota; kingdom Viridiplantae; phylum Streptophyta; class Magnoliopsida; order Poales; family Poaceae; genus Miscanthus; species Miscanthus floridulus. The sequence goes on along the minus strand of NW_027096765.1, from coordinate 38,237 downwards.
GCACACGGTCCTCTACAAGAATGGATGTCAATGGGGTCTATGGGCTCGAAGGCAGAGAAATGAAAAGTGGAAGATTCAGAATATGAGGCAACCTCACACGTGTTGATCTTCGAAGCCAAAGGGTGTGCACGCCCAAAACATAGCCGTTACCTTGGTCGTCGACTTGTTGGCACGGTTAGGGCCGATAGTGACACATTTGTTTCAAGCATGATCGAGACCATATTTGGGTTCACTGGTTATAGAGTGAAGTACTCAAAGGCATAGCGGGCAAAGCAGCATGCTATAGAGTTGCTATGGGGCGATTGGAAAGAGGCGTACAACCAAGTTCCTAGGATTCTAAGTGCCATGAAACACTACAATCCAGGCCTTACGTGGTATCCTTTTATGGGCATTGTCACGGACGTGGATGGCGTTCCAAAGCATGTTCTGCAGAGACTTTTTTGGTGTTTTGCTTAGTCTGCGGAGGCCTTCAAGCATTGTCGTCCCTTAGTACTTGTTGATGGTACATTCCTGATTGGCAAGTACAGGGGTGTATTGATGATTGCCATTGGAGTGGACCCGGACAATCAACTTGTCCCTTTAGCATTCGCTTTGGCTGAGGGTGAGAATGACGATAGCTGGTGTTGGTTCTTGAAGCTTGTGAGACAGAATGTGCTCCGTTCATCTCAGAACATATGCATGATCTCATATCGTCATCACGTTCTGCTGACAGCTACGAAATAGTATGTAAATGGACACCCTTCTCTTGAGCATCGGTGGTGCATGAGGCACTTTGCTACCAATATATGGAGGAGGCAAAAGAAAAAGAAGGTAGTGTAGAAGTTGAAGTCACTATGTGGGTGTTTGAACCAAGAAAAAGTTCGAAGAGATGCTTGCGGAGTTACACAAGGTCCTCAATGCTAGGGCAAAGAGTTGGCTTGAGGATCAGATGCCTCAAAATGACAAGTGGGCTCTTGCATTCGATGCCGGAGGTCTTCGGTACGGCGTGATGACTACCAATTCTTTGGAATTATTCAACAAGGTGTTCAAGGGTATCCGTGCAGTCCTCATGTCAGGTATTGTGGGAGTACTCCTTCACAAAGTATGTTGGTCATGTATGAACTGTGGAGTATGTCAATTATGTTGGTCATGTGGATGTGAACTATGGAAAATGTGGACTATGTCATTTGTGAAGTATGTGTATGATATTTGTTTCATGTTTGAATTATATGTGTCAGCACGAAAATGTGTCGACACACGGCAAGCCAAAAGGATCTGCTTAGGATGAGCCTAGAGATCCGCTTTGGTTCAATGCAGGGTTAACCGATCCTGCGAATTCCTCCCGAGGCATGTGTAACACCCTCGGTGTTACGCCTTAATCAAAACACTAAACCATGTCATGAGCATCATGTTTATGTATTATTACATGTGGTAAAATAAGAAATTAAATTTTATTGCACTAATTCTCAATTTGAGCTCTAATTTATTCCTTATCCAAATACTCTCCAGCACAGCTCGACTCACTATTGTTATCCGGATCCAACTCCATTTCTTGCTATTCATCTTCTTCCTAATCCCCTAAGCACGCACACAGCACCCTCGCAGAGCCAGCCCGCGAAGCACACTTGTAGTACACTTTGCTGGCAAGCCTTGACACTTTGCCACAGTGCTAATACTTCGTCATATCGTGCATGGCGGGTTGGGCAGCAACTTCTAGCGTGACTCATGCAGGGACTGCATGCGACGGTAATTAATTACTACACCCCTGCCGGCACGCTCGCTGCAAGTCCGGTAATTTAGGGTCGTCGTCATGGTGTTGTAGCTACTTAATTGGCGTTGGTCTTGGAAATGATTGCCAAGAAAGGCCAATGTCTAAAGATGCTGCCAAGCTGAACGAAGTCTGCTAGCGGCCACGGTCCACGGTAGGACAAAAACGTAGTGACACAATAGACTTTAGTGTCATCTTCTCCTCACGTAATACTTCTTAAGCTACTCCTAGTAGATTAGTACCAGGTTCAACTAGCTTGCACGGCCAGGCTAAGCAATACAGTATGCAACAAAATAATATTTATAGTTTGATAAATGTATTTTAGTTGAATTGTAGTACGTAATTCTAAGCAGACCCTGCAATTTATTTATAGTTCTCATAAACAGGAATAAAAACTCACAGGAATGGCCCATTCCTTGGTCTTGACCCAAAGACTTGGACTATACTCGTACACTATAGCTGAGCCGTATCACACGTTTGTCAGAAGCCTGAAGGCACTGGCTCTGCTTTGACTTGTTAGGCGACTAAACACTGTTCACATGGAAAGCACTGTTCACCGTGGAAAGCACTGTTCATCCGAGAAACACGTTGGGCACAAGCAGCTGCTTTTGACCTATGGTCTCCTCCTCCATTGATTCCTTGACCGCTCGTTTGCCTCCTACATGCCCCAACGAACATGTCCTTTGGGCGGGACATTTTTTCTGTGTGGACCAAAAGCATAGCATGAGCAGCACTACCGTCCACCAGTCTTCACTTGGCATGCAGTAATGCACATCAGCACTTGCACAGGACCAGCTGCGCCATGTCGCGTGCGATGAGTAAGTCAAACCCACTCTGCCAGGCACACCACCGCACACGGCATGGAGCTAGACGACAACCCTACCAACTTGTTCTGTGCTTCCAGGCTACCTAGCTTGTTGTGACCACTCACCAGTTGAAAGGTCCTTGTTTGGTTTTGGTAATTGAGTGACAACTTAGGTGGACTAATTGTGTTTATGTGAGATACACAGGTGATTAGTCCATAGGTACATGTGTGTGAGCAACATATGCCATGGAGGAGAAAATGGCTTGGAAATGTTGCAAAGCTGACACATGTGATGATGAAGGAGCTTAAATGCACATGAGACATGACATTGAGTCATGTGATCAAGGTGGAGAAGATCAAGACAAGACTTGGCTTGATGGACCAGTTGCAAGCGTGAAGGGCAAGTCGAAGGCTTTGGAGTGATGGACCGCGTGGCGGTGAAGCTTGAGCAAGACTTGGCGTCGATGGACGATGGCAACGGTGAAGAGCAAGTAGAGTCAAGATCGATGAACCAATATGATCATGTGATGATATGAAGTGGATCATATCATTGTTGATCATGTTGGTGCATGTGTTGCATCAACATTGGAGATGGAATGGAATGCGCAAGGCAAAGGATAACCTAGGGCATTTCATTTCACCGGTCATAGGTGTGTAGAGAAGTTTATGACCGGGTTTAGGATAGATGGTCGTACTATCAAGAGGGGCAAACTTGTTTGCATATCAGTCATCTAGTGCCACTCGAGTGATCTAACTTTGCATCGTTGCTAGGATCGAGTGGCGTGGCAAGTTGAGTGGCTAACATCCTTTGGGAAATGTTTATGAAAAGCTACCACACATACACATGGTGGTGTTGGCACATTTACAAAGGAGATGGAGTTGGAGTTGATGTGGATCAACTTGGTGAAGAAACTCCACCTGCGGAGTGTCCGCCCGTAGAGTGTAGACAGTCCGACGGTGCCAACACCACCATGTTTAGCACATTGGAGCACATTGGAGCAAGCACAGTGGAGTTGATTCGGCGCTTTTGGTAAAATGGAACGCCTATTTTCTATTGCGCCGGATGCAAGTTCTTGTGGTTAGCACATTGGAGCAAGGATGAAGAAGTTAGAAGTGAGAACGAGTTAGTCGTGAAGATGCTGGTGTCGGTCAAACTGACTGGACGCTGGATCTGAATGCACTAGACGCTAGCAGGCTGCGTCCGGTCAGGCTAACGTACGATGATGCAGAAGCTGGAGTGTGACTGGACGCTGGCTGCGTCCGATCAAGTGTGATCGGACGCGTTCGGTCGAGATCGGTACCTTAGTGAAAACGACCGGACGCTGGGGGTTCAGCGTCCGGTCAGTTAAAAGCTGCTGCATTCGGTCAAGTCAAGTGACCGTTGGAACTAGGACACGTGGTCATCTGCGAGCAACCGGATGCTGAGGTCCAGCGTCCGGTCAACACGACCGGAGCGTCCGGTCGGCCCGACCGTTGCCCAGTGAAGGGGTAACGGCTAGTTTAACCCTTGGGGGTGTAAATAGAAGTGGCCTTCGGCCATGGCTGGTGTGGAGCACCTTGGGGGACTTTGTGTCCATGCTTGAGAGTGCTTGGGAGCCCTCCATCTCACACATACTTGATAGTGATCATTCGATTGTGTGAGTGAGCGATTCTAGCGCGATTGCATCGTGAGGTTGCATTAAGTGGCACTAGGTGATCGAGTTGCAAGCCGGTGGTGCTTGTTACTCTTGGAGGTTGCCACCTCCTAGACAGCTTGGTGGTGGTCTCCGTCGAAGTGTGCAAGAAGCTTGTGCGGCGCTCCAGAGAAGTGCTTGTGAGGGGCATTGTGCTCGCCCCACGAGAGCCGCGAAGAGCAACTCTAGTAAAGCGTATCATTGAGCTACCCTCACTCAAGGGGTAGGTTCTTGCGGCGCCCGACGTGCGGGCTTAGCGGGTGATGCTAATTAGCCGCCGAACCACCAAGTGAGCGGTTGACACAACGGGGACTAGCGTGTTGGCAAACACGTGAACCTCGGGAGAAAAATCATCGTGTCAACCTTGTTCTTCCCGTTGGTTTGCATCCCCATTACACAAGCTTGCCATTACTTTTATACATATTAAGCTTGTGTAGTTGCTCTTGTAATTAGATAGCTTGTGTAGCTTGCTAATTACCTTCTTGCTTGTGTAGCATAGAAGTAGCTCCCTTGCGTGGCTAATTTGGTTTTAGTAATCTTGTTAGTCACATTGCTTAGTTTGTGTAGCTAAGTATTTGCGCTCTCTAATTTGGCATTGGTTGCCTTGCTAGTGAGCTTAGTTGGCTTTGTGCTTTTGCTTACTAGCATGTGTAGGAGCTCCCTTGTTGCTTAAAAGTACTAGAGACATAGGTTTGTGTGACCTTGCTTCTAGCATTGGTTAAGAGAGCTCTAACTAGCCCGGCACCTTTGTTGCATAATTGTTATCTTTACAAGGTGCTAGTGAACATAGATAGAGGGGTGTAGTCTTGGCTAGACCGATAGTTATAATTCCGCATTTGTTTCGGTTAGCCAACGCGTTTAAGTTTTAGAAAAGACTATTCACACCCCCTCTAGTCCGCCATCTTGACCCTTCACCAGTGCTATATATGGTTCTGCTCTGCTCCGCGCAGGGCAAGCAATTGCTAAGCTCTCTGGTGTCTCTCCTCTTGCATTGCCTCCGCACATCGATCACCGTAGGTGGCACTTCGTTCCATTTTGAGGTAGCTAGCCAACAAGAATTCCTTCATTCTTCTTCTTTATTATTTTCTTGACCCGTAGTCTCATCCATTATTTCTAGACCCACAGCCATGTGCAAGTCAATAAGTTCAATTACGTGATTAGCCTTCTCCAATAATATCATTTTCTTCATCTCTAGAGCTCATTTGAATTTATTTATTTATTGTGAAATAAATTTTGTTAGATTCCTAAATTCACGATCTATCTGTTAGTGTAATTAGTTCGTATAGTTCAGTGATACCTTTAGGGCTACTTTATTACTTTGAAATATGTATTATTATTATGGTTATTTAGAGAATGAATTTTTGTGATGCATGGTAGCTAGTGCACCTTGTTTCATTATATATATAGTAAATTGATATTAACAATAAGGATGCCTTTAGTTGCTAAGATAATACATGAAATATTTCATACCTGTTTAGTGGGAATAATAGGTAACTTTGCATATTAGTCATTAGAGTTAGCTTAGTAGCTTTGTAGATGTATTCTTATTTTAAGAGTTGCGGTTGCCTAAATATTAATTATTGCTGAAAGCATCTAGGCCCTTAGTTAGGTTTCGGTAATTAATGACAATACAAGATTACTATGACTAACGTGTGTTTTGCAGAGACAATTAAGTTAGGTCATGGTAATGGAGATCGATTAGGCAATCGAGGTGGTCATGCCCCTATGATGGAAATCGTTTTGGTTTTCAAAGGATGGACGATAAGGTTAAGGATGGACTAGTTCTATGTGTCGATTGAAGTTGGAGAGACACTTAGAGTAGTTTAGGACTTTGTTTTTCCTTTGGCTGTACTATTAAGGGGGTATGGATGGGTAGCTTGACCTAGGTGAGTCTAGTGAGTTAGGTGTGGTGCACACTTGTTAAAACTAGCACTAGGTAGCTCCAAAATAGCCCTTAGATCAAATGGAGCAAACTTCATTCACATATGATTGAGAGTTGGAAGTGAATGGAGGGTCAAATACTGACCGGACACTGGCTCCGGTTTGACCGGACGCTGGCTCAGGGTCCGGTCAGTTCATTTGACCAAGGTGTTTGCGTCTGGTTTGACTGGACGCTGAGAGGTCAAGTGACCGGACGCTGAGAGGCAGCGTCCGGTCGACTCTAGTAAGGTTCCAGAGAGGGAAAATCATGATCGGACGTGTCCGGTCAGTGCTGATCGGACGCTGCCAGCGTCCGATCACACTGTAAACACTGGAGTTTAGGGTATACTGACCGATGCGTCCGGTCACCCCGTAGAGGCACATACGGTTCGTTTTTCAGCTCATGTTATAAATAGAGCCTCCACTCGTGTGTGGGCGTACTTTTGCTCATTCCAACAGCTGAGAAACACCTTAGAGAGTGCCAAGAAGAGCAAGGTCCTAGTGAGGTGATTGAGATTTGAGAATCCCAAAGAGAGCCCTCATTAGTGAAGATCAAGAGTAGCAAAGTGTGCATTCACCTTCTCATTAGGCTTGTCGTGGTCAAGTAAGAGTTCGTGCTTGTTACTCTTAGTGATCGCCATCACCTAGATGGCTTGGTGGTGATTGGGAGCTTGGTGATCATTCGGAGAGCTTGTGGATGACCCAACTCAAGTTGTGAGCGGTTGTGGGTGATTCACGTCGACGGAGTGTCAAAGAATCAACCCGTAGAGAGCACTTGATCCTTGCGCGGATCAAGGGGAAGCTACACCCTTGCGTAGGTGCTCCAACGAGGACTAGTGGGGAGTGGTGACTCTCCGATACCTCGGTAAAACATCGCCGTGTTTCCTCTCCCCTCTTTACTTTATGCATTTACTTTGAGCGATCCAATACTTGTCTTTACTTTCACAGAATTGTCATGCTAGAGTAGGATTAGAATTTAGGTTGCAAGTATTTTGTGCGGTAGAACACTTAGAAATACTTTCTAGGCACAAGGGGTTAATTGGGTTAACCGTATGATTTAATTATTGCAAACAAATTTAGAATTAGCCCAATTCACCCCCCTTCTTGGGCATCTTGATCCTTTCAATTGGTATCAGAGCCTTGTGCTCATGTTTTTAGGCTTAACCACCTAGAACAAGATGTCTCACAGGGATGGACCTCCTCCTATCTTTGAGGGAGATGATTTTCCTTATTGGAAAATTCACATGGAGGCGTATTTGGAAGCTCTAGATGTTGGTATTCTTAGAGCCGCCTCACAAGGCTTCCCAAAACCTCGGGATGCTACTCACCTACAAGGCAATGAGGTGAATTACGAGAAGTGGATTGCAAAGGCTCGAAACACCATTTTTAGAGGCCTTTGCAAAGATGTGTTCAATCGGGTGAGGAACCACAAAGACGCCCATGCACTATGGTTGGACGGTTGTGCGCTCCATGAAGGAACAAAGAGTGAGCGTGAGGAACGCTATCATCTTGTCATGAAGAAGCTCAACTCTTTTGAAATGCTTCCTAAAGAATGTGCTAATGAGATGTATTCATGTTTGAATGTTCTTGTAGAGAAAGTTAATGGGCTTGGACTCACTCAAATACAACCATCCAATGTTGTAAGAAAGATATTAAGTGTCCTCCCCATTAACAAATATGGGCATATTGTGACCATGCTATATCAAGGTGATCTTTCCACCGCTACACCGACACAAATCTTGGGAAAGATCAATGCTCATGAGATGTACATGCACATCACACCTCAAGATGGCTCATCCTCTACAAAGAAGAAAGAAAAAGACTTAGCATTCAAAGCTAGCCAAGAGAAGGGCAAAGCAAGGCTTGAGTATGAGAGCTCAAGTGATGACAAAGTTGATGATGAAAGCCTTGCTCTCATGGTGAAGAAAACCGCCAAGATGCTAAAGAAGCTCAACAAGAGTGGCATCAAGTTTGATGTCAAAAAGAAGAAGTTCTTCACAAGCTCTAGAAGGAAGCCAATCTCCAAGATGGATTGCTACAATTGTGGAGAACTTGGTCATCTAGCTCACCAATGCACAAAGCCCAAGAAAGACAAGTTCAAGAACAAGAACAAGGGTAAGAAAGATGACTCAAGCAATGAAGATGAAGATGAGAAGAAAAAGAACAAGCCATACAAGAAGAGAGATGGCAAGAAGAAGGACTTCCACAAGAAGAAGAAGAGTGGAAAGTCTTACATCGTCGGTGATTGGCTCACAGACATTGATTCATCTAGTAGATCATCCGATGATGATAGTGACGACGAGAAGGTGGCCACTATTGCTATTGATTCTTCATCATCTTCACTGCCACCACCGCCATCATCCTCTACACACATATGCCTTATGGCCAAAGGTGAACGAAAGGTATCACATGATGATGATAGTAGTGGTGATGATCATGCTCATAATGATGATAGTGATAGTGATAGTGATAGTGATAGTGATAGTGATGATGATGAATATGAGTCGCCTACTTATGATGATCTTGCTAAATTGCTAAAGAAATACACTAAGATCATTATAAAGACTAGAGCTAAAAATGAAAAGCTTGAGATTAAGAATGATTCTCTCTTAGCTAAATGTGACATAGCCGAAAAGGCTAGTGTTGAGCTTAGAGAAGCAAATGATGCTATATCATCCAAACTTAAGGAGCTCAGATCTTCTAAGAAAGAGCTTAAAGATAAACATGATAAACTTGAGTGGGTGCACAAAGAGCTCATCACTAGCCACAACAAGCTAAAAGATGAATATACTACTCTCAAGATTAATCATGACAATCTTGTTATTACTCAAAAAATTTTATCCAATGAGCCACATGATGCTACTAACAATGTTGTTAAGATTAATATAGCTATATCATGTGATGATTTAATTGATGAGAGCATTGAGCAAGGATCTAGTGGCAAAGGCAAGCAAGTGGTTGAGTGCAATGACTATGATGAGTATGTCAAGCTCAAGCATGACAATGAAAAGCTCAAGAAAGAGTTTGAAGAGTTCAAAATCCATAACACCATTGTGCTAGAAACTCTTGATCATGATGGTGACTTGATTCTTGAGAATAAGAAGCTAAAAGAAGAAAACAAGAAACTCAAGGAAGAGAGAAACAATGTTGCACTCAAGGAAGATAAAAGTAGTGATGCACTCAAGGAAGAGAACAAGAAGCTCAAGTTGGAAAAAGAGCATCTCAAGATTAGATTGAGCAAGTTCACTAGAGGCAAGTATCTTCAAAGTGAGCTCCTAATGAACACCGTCATGAAGATGGATAGAAGTGGCATTGGATACATGGCAAATCAAGAGAAGAAGAAGGCTCAAGCTCAACAACAACAATCAAAGCCAAAGCCAAAGCCAAAGCCAAAGCCAAAGCCAAAGAGATGCTTTGAGTATGGACAAGAAGGTCACTTTGCTCATGAGTGCCAAACACCACCACAACAACCCTTGCCCAAGCATGCTAGACCCTTTGCCTTCAATGCTCACTACATGCTTAGAAAAGATTCTAGTGGAAAGATGAAAGTGATGTTCTTAGGACCTCCCAATAAGTATAGGCCTAAGAAAATTTGGGTTGCAAAGTCATTTGTTGAGAAGGTGAAGGGCCCTCAATAAGTTTGGGTTCCTAAAACTTGATCTCTTGTGTGTAGGTGAACTACAAGATCGGTGGATGTCATTGGGTTATTGATAGTGGTTACACACAATATATGATCGGTGATCCTCGTATGTTCACCTCACTAGATGAAGAAGTAGATGGACAAGAAAGAATTACATTTGGGGATAATTCAAAGGGCAAGGTTAAAGAATTAGACAAAGTAGCAATATCAAATGATCATTCAATCTCCAGTGTGCTATATGTTGCATCATTGAGCTTCAACTTGCTATCCATTGGACAATTGTGTGATCTTGGCTTCCAATGCTTGTTTACTGAGAATGAAGTTGTTGTATCTAAGAAGGATGATGAACAAGTGATATTCAAAGGATTTAGATACAACAACCTATATCTAGTGGACTTCACCTCCGAAGATGCAAACTTGAAGACTTGCCTATTCACCAAAACAACACTTGGGTGGCTATGACATAGAAGACTTGATTATGTTGGGATGAGTTCACTCAAGAAGCTAATAAAGAATGATTTGGTGAGAGGGTTGAAGGATGTGAAGTTTGAGAAGGACAAGCTTTGTAGTGCATGTCAAGCCGGCAAGCAAGTTGCAAATACCCATCCAACAAAAGCTTTCATATCAACCGTAAGAGTGCTAGAACTCCTTCACATGAATTTATTTGGACCAACAACATATAAGAGTTTGGGAGGAAATCTTTATTGTCTTATGATTGTTGATGATTATTCAAGGTATACAGAGGTATTCTTCCTTCATGACAAATTCGAAGTTGTGTCTTGCTTCAAGAAGTTTGCCAAGAGAGCACAAAATGAATTTGAAGTGAAGCTCAAGAAGATAAGAAGTGATAATGGGAAAGAATTTGACAACACAAAATAGAAGCTTATTGTGATGAAGTTGGAATCAAACATGAAGTCTCCACAACATATACTCCTCAACAAAATGGTGTAGTTGAGAGAAAGAACCAGACATTGATCACTCTTACAAGAACAATACTTGATGAGTACAACACCCCTGAAGCTCTATGGGTGGAAGCAATCAATACCGCATGCTATGCATCCAACCGTCTATTCCTTCAAAAGTTCCTTGGCAAGACACCTTATAAGTTGCTCAATGGGAAGAAGCCGGATGTCTCCTTCTTTAGGGTGTTTGGTTGCAAATGCTACATCTACAAGAAGCGACAACACCTAGGGAAGTTTCAAAGACGTTGTGATATTGGTTTTCTTGTTGGTTACTCATCAAAGTCCAAAGCATATAGAGTATTTAATTATGCCACCGGCTTGGTTGAAAAAACATATGATGTAGAATTTGATGAATCTAACGGCTCCCAAAGAGCACATAAGAATCTTGATGATGTAGGTGATGAACCATTGAGGGAGACTATGAAGAACATTCCAGTTGGAGACATCAAGCCTAAAGATGATGAAGATGATGTACAAGTGATAGATCCACCCTCTTCATCAAGTGTGCCACAAGATAGTGAAAAAGATGGAAGAGTAGAAAATGAAGACACTCATGTCTCCCATGAGCAAATGGTGGTACAAGCACAAGATGTTGATGCTCCACAACCTCCTCCTCAAGTGGTCAATAGAAGAAATACACCTCTACTACAAGATCATCCACAAGATCTCATCATAGAGAGTCCATCAAAGGGTGTAATGACTCGCTCACAAAAACCTGCTTCATTTATTACTCATCACTCTTTTGTATCTTGTTTTGAGCCTACTAAGGTTGAAGAAGCTCTTCAAGATCCAGATTGGATAAATGCTATACATGAAGAGTTGAACAACTTCACACGCAAGAAAGTTTGGACTCTTGAAGAGCGGCCAAAAGGTGCAAGAGTCATTGAAATAAAGTGGGTGTTCCAAAACAAGCAAGATGGTCACGGTGTTGTTGTAAGAAACATGGCAAGACTAGTTGCAAAGGGGTTCTCTCAAGTTGAAGGTTTGGATTTTGGAGAGACCTTTGCACTGCTTGCAAGATTAGAAGCCATTCATATACTCCTTGTATATGCATCATATCATGAAATAAAATTATATCAAATGGATGTGAAAAGTGTATTTTTAAATAGCTTTATTAATGAACTAGTCTATGTTGATCAACCTCCCGGGTTTGAAGACCCTAGATATCCTAATCATGTTTATAGGTTGTCCAAGGCATTATATGGGCTTAAGCAAGCCCCAAGAGCTTAGTATGAGCGCATTTGAGACTTCCTCATTGAGAAGGACTTCACCATTAGGAAGGTCGGCACCACACTATTCACCAAGAAGCTTGATGGGCATATCTTCATTTGTCAAGTATATGTTGATGATATCATCTTTGGATCATCAAATGAAGATTCTTACAAAGAATTTGGTGAATTGATGTCGAAGGAGTTCGAGATGTCCATGATTGGTGAGCTTATATTCTTTCTTGGTTTTCAAGTCAAGCAAATGAGAGAAGGGATCTTCATCTCTCAAGAGAAATATACAAAAGATCTTCTCAAGATATTCAAGATGAATGAATGTAAGCCAATCAAGACACCAATACCAACTAATGGACATCTCGACCTAGATGAGGGAGGTAACAAGGTTGATCAAACTCTCTACCATTCTATAATTGGTAGCTTGTTATATTTAACCGCATCTAGGCCCGACATCATATTTAGTGTGTGTATGTGTGCTAGATTTCAAGCTAAACCTAAGGAATCACATTTAATTACCGTAAAAAGAATCCTTAGGTATCTTAAGCACACACCAAGCATTGGCCTTTGGTATCCCAAAGGAGCTATATTTGATTTAGTTGGCTATTACGATTCGGATTATGCCAGTTGCAAAGTTGATAGAAAAAGCATATCTGGAGGGTGCCATTTGCTTGGTAGATCACTTGTGTCTTGGTCCTCCAAGAAACAAAATAGTGTGGCTTTGTCCACCGCTGAAGGAGAATACATTGCCGCGGGTGCTTGTTGTGCACAAATACTTTATATGAAACAAACTTTGCTAGACTATAGTGTAGTTCTAGAGAAAGTACCTCTTTTATGTGACAATGAAAGTGCGGTAAAACTTGCAAATAATCTGGTTTAACACTCTCGCACCAAGCATATAGATATCCGCCATCACTTTCTTAGAGATCATGTTGCTAAAAATGATATATCACTAGAAGGTGTAAGGACCAATGATCAATTGGTGGATATCTTCACTAAACCGCTAGATGAGGCAATATTTTGTAGATTGTAGAATGAACTAAATGTGCTTGATTTTAGTAACTTCACTAAAAATTGAGCTTGTGTTGTCCGTTGCATTGCATTGTAATATACAACATGTTTAATGCTTTATAATGCATATAGGGCTTGTCTAACATGGTTAAGATAACCACCGAAAAGCGTATGAAGAAGCTTAACCTTGGATCAAACTTGACAAGAAACTAGATTTACTTTCAAGTATTGCATTGCATATGCATGATTGTTGTTTGTCGTTTGTCTTCAATTGCCCTCTTATCGACTATTTTCTTAAAAAGAATTATAGCCTAAGGCAAAATATTTTGAAAAACTTGAGGGTTTGAGAGAGGTCACTCACATCAGTCCCAATTGGTGTTTATTTGGATCTTATTGAAGTTGGGACTTGATTGGGAATAGGCAGCTCGGACAACTTTGAAGATTTGCTGGAAAAGGAGTGACCGGACGCTGCACCGGACTCTGATGTCCAGTGTCCGGTCAGTTCATAGGAGGTGAACCTGCTGTCGAAGGAGCGACCGAACGCTAAAACAGTGTTTTCCCAGCGTCTGGTTAGAAGGTGCTTCAGTGTCCGGTCGATCATGAAGACGTTAAGGCTAGGTGACCGGACTCTGGCTACGTCCGGTCATGATTCCAGAGGACTTGGACCTCTCTGGAATCGACCGGATGCGGGTGGTAGCGTCCGATCGCTACCACTAGAGCGTCCGGTCAATAGGAAACATGGGCGATTCTGTCTCTTTCCTATTTCCTTTTCTGTTACGACGGGGGGGCACCTTATATGCTGATCACCGCTGCAAGTTAACCAAATCTTCATTAGCCGCTCACCCATCGTTCCCTATCCATCGAGCTCACCTCCAGCGCCGACATCGCTGCCTTCGAAGTCTCGTCGAGCCACCGCACCAGCCGTGCCCTAGCCATGCGCCAGCACAGCCTCGCCCTACACCGTACCGCCACGCGCTGTGCCCTGCTCGCCGCACAGCTGTGCCGCTCCTTGCGCCGCCGCCCAAGCGCCTCCATACTGCTCCGCGCGCCATGGCGCTGTGCTCTACCCGAGCTGCCGAGATCATCATCAGCAGTGCCATCCACGTCTAGCGCCAGCAACGCCCTACCCTAATGTCGTCGCACTTGACCTAGCTCAGCACCCATATTGCAAGCACTGACTTGAATTGCATCCAGTGCCATCGATCAACCACTGCAAACCCTAGCCTCACGATTCGGTGGTTCCCTACGCGTCGTCTCTTTTCTCCTCGGGTCGTTGGTTCATCAGGTAGTAAGCCCGTCATTTCAATTTCGTACCTAATTGCTTGCTTCCTAGGGTTTCACATCTATTAGATATATCGTATTTATCTGTATATCCTTCTATCCCATCGTGCAGCGAGTCGGTTCCGTTGAGATCGTGTGGCAGTTGTCAGTTAACTCGGGGCCAAGCTTGTGAGTATGGATCGAGGCCAAGCCTCGGAAGTGTCAGTGGTAGTTGATCTTTGTCAGCGGTAGTTTTTATTCAGATTATCAGATGGGTCGCATAAAGAATGTCGGTGGTGGTCCCGGTGATGAGGATATGAGGTGTCCACCTCGCCAGCCTATAGATCCTAAAGGCAAAGCAACAAAGAAGACTACAACAAAGAAGCGCAAGTACCCAGATGTAGAGACAGCTAGAGCAGCAGTAGTTGCAGAGGCCGCTGAGCATGCCGAGAGAGGAGGTGCACGCAGTGGAGTTGTTATTGTAGATCTGCTTCCACCAGGAGCGATGGAGGGCATTGAGCGTGTTGAGCGCCTTCATGGTGGTCTACCTAGGACCGTCATGGTTGCTGGATAGCGTCATACTTTTGATGAGGTTCAGCCTCAGGGGGAGTCACAATAGCAGGCATCGCCAGCAGAGCAGACTTAGGAGACACAACCAGCACAGTAGACCTAGGAGGATGAGCAGGCCGAGCAGGCCGAGGGGACAGAGCCAGCACCTTAGCCATAGTTACACCGCTCTAGTCGCACCCATGCTCCAATCACGCGAGGGCCGATACACAGCGGATGGGTTCTTGTCCATCGCCTTGTCCACAGGGTCTGCCTCCAGTGACCCATCTTGACCTAAGGGCCGCCACAGCCAAGCAGGTGCAGCAGCTGAGGTTCATAGACTTCGAGGTGTGGTTTCTGCCCAGGAGGGATGAGAGAGCATCAGAGGGATTCTATACACCCCTGCAGGAGGACTTCTACAATGCCTATCTCAACAGTGGGGCAGTTTTTAGATCTCAGAAGGTGTGTCACATTGACTCTATAGTTGCAGCAGCTAGAGAGCACATTCGCCCCTACCTTATATATCTACCGGGGCTATCAGGTTTGATTGGACGAACCAGACTATATGTTCTATCTTGGGTTCGGCAGTTCTATGCTTCCCTCTAGATTGACCCACAACATAGATATATTCACTTCGCATTCGGAGGAAGAGACTACCGGCTGATAAGTACTAGGGTCAGGGAGATACTAAGGCTTTAGGAGCAGCTAGTCAAACTTCATGAGGTGTGCTATGGCCAGACAGCACCCCCTAGACGCCCTCATGGTGGTAATGTGCCCCCTACGAACTTGGTTCATCACTGCTTCACTGAGCCCTTTGGTGAGGGGTCACGTAGGAATCCTAGTGATCTTACTCCTACTTCTCGCATGCTTGAGGCTGTCATAAGGAGGACATTGCTTCCTAGGATGGGATACAGAGAGGGCTTGACACATATACAGCTGTGGCTCATCAACTCTCTAATGCAGCAGACAATATTTGACATTTGGGATCTTCTTCTGTCTGAGATGGAGGACACTATAGCTGAGGGATTTAGAGGTCATTGATAGCTGCCATATGCCCATTAGATCACCTTTCTCATTCACTGGGTAGTGATAGTTAGGCCACCAAAGATGTTTGCTAAGTATAGTGGTGCTACCACAGAGTTCCCTTCTTATAACCTGTCTCAGAGGATTCGCCACAGTACACCTATAGCACCGAGTCAGCCACGCCGTTGTCCTGATGTGCCAGAGTCTATAGCCTAGTAGGATGAGATCATCAGGGGTATTGCAGCTACTAAGGAGGAGGAGCTTGAGGCTCAGCAGGAGGTGAGCGATCCTAGTGATAGCTCAGATGATGATTACCAGCCTATTCCTCAGATGCCTGCACGTCAGTATGATCATGAGGCCGGTAGCTCCAGTTCAGCGCCACCTGCCCCGCAGACGAACCTAGCTCTTCTTGCTATACTTGAGTGGGCAGGACCAGGCTAGACAGGCTCAGGAGATAGCTGCTATGTTCGCATAGTTCTAGACTCGCCAAGACTAGTTTTAGAGATAGCAGCTAGTTATTTAGTAGTAGACACAAGCTCTACAATAGCAACAGCAGATCCTCAAGCAATAGCAACTTCTCGGATTCATGTAGGACGTAGTGACAGCGATTAGGGCCCCACCGCCACAGCCTTCGTCCCAGCTCGTTTAGCCTGCCACCACTTCCACAACTCTAGCTTTACAGCCTAGTGGGCTTTAGAGTCAGGGACAGCCACCAGCACAGTATGCTTCTCCTACAGAGTAGGTGTCCTAGTGGTTTGCTACGTCAGTGCCAGCCCCATAGTTCACACCATTTCGTACGGGCTTCACACCGACAGAGACGTCCTCGCTGCTAGTGCCAGAGACCTCACTGTCTAGGAGCCTTGGTGCTTCCTTCAGTGAGTTGACAGAGCAGCCCACTCCTCCATACCTACATGTTCTAGGTCCTTCTATGGCTGCACCTATCACAGCGACGACAGAGATGCTCCCCTCCTCAGTGGCATCATCAGAGCCGGCTGCTTTAGTTATACCAGCTCAGCCTTCAGCAGCTCTAGTTCTTGATCTGACCCAGACTGCTTTAGTTTCACTACCAGCTACAGAGAGTTAGACAGCTCAGAGTTTAGGATCAGACGATGATGGTGACCAGTTCCAGCTTGCTCCTCGTACCTCAGCGCCCGGCTCATCCGCTGCAGCCCTGCCGACCAACCCTTAGGTTTTGGTGTTTGATGCCAAAGGGGAAGAGGATTCGAGTATGATAGTCTTAGGGGGAGCGACTATTTTGGGGGAGCTTAGTTATTATATTAGCTTATATATTACATTTGGAGTTTTTATTGTGTGATACACTATTATGCATTCATCGTGTGTTTACTTTCATGCATTGAACTATATATTTGTGATAGTGATATCTATGTGATCATGATATATGACATGTGTGCTCTCTACTTTGAATTATTTAAATGTCATATCACTTGTGCAATGCTCATTTGCCTTTGCTTCCACATTTTACTCCGATGCAAATGAGCTTTATTACTTGTACTCATGCTTAATTCATATCTTTTGAGTATATCATGTTAGCTTGGTTTATATAAGCTTGCCTAATTCTCCTGTTCTTATTGACAAAAGCTTATATGATCCAAGCATGTTAAAAACCTCAACTCTTTCATATACTGAGGTGGTATTGTCATCAATCACCAAAAAGGGGGAGATTGAAAACATCTAGGCCCCTAGTTGGGTTTTAGTAATTAATGACAATACAAGATTACTATGACTAATGTGTGTTTTGCAGAGATAATTAAGTTAGGTCATGGTAATAGAGATCGATTGAGCAATCGAGGTGGTCATGCCCCTACGATGGAAATTGTTTCAGTTTTCAAAGGATGGACAATAAGGTTAAGGATGGACTAGTTCTAAGTGTTGATTAGAGTTGGAGAGACACTTAGAGTAGTTTAGGACTTTGTTTTTTCTTTGATCGTACTATTAAAGGGGGTATGGACGGGTAGCTTGACCTAGGTGAGTCTAGTGAGTTAGGTGTTGTGCACACTTGTTAAAACTAGCACTAGTTAGCTCCAAAATAGCCCTTAGATCAAATGGAGCAAACTTCATTCACATATGATCGAGAGTTGGAAGTGAATGGAGGGTCAAATACTGACCAGACGCTAGCTCCGGTTTGACCGGACGCTGGCTTAGGGTCCGGTCAGTTCATTTGACCAAGGTGTTTGCGTCTGGTTTGATCGGACGCTGAGAGGTCAAGTGACCGGACGTTAAGAGGCAGCGTTCGGTCGACTCCAATAAGGTTCCAGAGAGGGAAAATCATGACCAGACGCATCCGGTCAGTGCTGACCAGACGCTGCTAGCGTCTGGTCACACTGTAAACACTGGAGTTCAGGGTATACTGACTGATGTGTCCGGTCACCCCATAGAGGCACATAATGGTTCGTTTTTCAGCCCATGTTATAAATAGAGCCTCCACTCGTGTGTGGGCGTACTTTTGCTCATTCCAATAGCTGAGAAACACCTTAGAGAGTGCTAAGAAGAGCAAGATCCTAGTGAGGTGATTGAGATTTGAGAATCCCAAAGAGAGCCCTCATTAGTGAAGATCAAGAGTAGCAAAGTGTGCATCCACCTTCTCATTAGGCTTGTCATGGTCAAGTGAGAGTTCGTGCTTGTTACTCTTGGTGATCGCCATCACCTAGATGGCTTGGTGGTGATTGGGAGCTTGGTGATCATCTGGAGAGCTTGTGGATGACCCAACTCAAGTTGTGAGCGGTTGTGGGTGATTCACCGCGACGGAGTGTCAAGTGTCAAAGAATCAACCTGTAGAGAGCACTTGATCCTTGCGTGGATCAAGGGAGAGTTACACCCTTGCGCGGGTGCTCCAATGAGGACTAGTGGGGAGTGGCGACTCTCCGATACCTCGGCAAAACATCGCCGTGTTTTCTCCCCTCTCTTTACTTTGTGCATTTACTTTGAGCATTTACTTTGAGCAATTCAATACTTGTCTTTACTTTCATAGAATTGCCATGCTAGAGTAGGATTGGAATTTAGGTTGCAAGTCTTTTGTACGGTAGAACACTTAAAAACACTTTCTAGGCACAAGGGGTTAATTGGGCTAACCATAGGATTTAATTATTGCAAAGAAATTTAGAATTAGCCCAATTCACCCCCTCTCTTAGGCATCTTGGTCCTTTCAATTGCATCATCATCGCTGCATGCATATAGAGAATGAGCCACTGGAGATTGTGACCTTCGGCGAGCAGGAGTATGATGAAGTCGTCGAAGAGTACGAGGAGGAGATCCTCATGCAGGAGGACGTTCTGGAGCCGCCCGTCACTGACTTTGCTGATACCGTGCCTGCTGAAGGCAAGCCCTAATGCATAACCCTTATTTTAAATGATCACTAATATATATGTGATGTGTATTTACGTTATAGGTATTTTATGGAAACTACATGCATAAACATATCTACCTATGAGTCCTACTAGTACAGGTCGAGTAGCTGCTATGCTCAGGATATCGATAGCGTGAGTAACCTGTCGTTACTCACAAGTAGGTGATAAACATGATAACTCATGATAAAATGGTAAAGGTAAATGGTGATCGAGCAGGGATAGGGTTTGGGTACTGGTGGGTGTAAAGGGTTGTGTCCTGCGGCCAACAGGGCATAGCTCGGTTACACTTTTTCCCTGTCTGTGTCGATTAAGGATAGTTCATTGCATATGGCTCTAGGCAAGTCATAGATTTATTGTCCCGAGCACATACTTGGGTATGTGCGTAGGGAAGGCTTATTGCTCTCTTGTCATGGATCCGGCTCTTTTTGGACCGACTGATTGGAGGCGGAGATGGTGGAGGTCCTTGCACCGCACTAAGTCCGGGACTCAGGAGTGGGGGCTTGGAGTCCAAGTTTGGATGGGGACTTGGACACCCAGGACAGGAGAGTGATGGGTTGGTCCTGCTTGTGCTTGGGGTACAAGCGGGGCATGTATCTTTGGGGCACCCAGCTGGGCACATTGATTCGCGAATCTTCGGAAAATCCGGTACGGCTTGTCTATGGTTTAACACCGTAGTAAGAACTGAAAGTTGAAAGGAGAAGAAATGGAACTGATTGCTCAACTCTTGCTTGAAAGTAGAACATGTGCTTATATAGACTGACTAGATGATAACTTAATACGGCTGATAATAATAATACATAATAAGGACGCACTATTAGTATTACTTTCTGCTAAAGAAAACCAGCAAGCCATGTAACTTATCATATTCCTTGGAGTCAGAAAATTATTCTCACTAGTCGGATAAGTCTTACGAGTACATTATGTACTCAGGGTTTATTTACCCCTGTTGCAGGTGATGCTTGAAGAGTACCTTTGTGTGGAGGATCCTTCTGGTGGGCTCAGATGAAATCCTCGCCCCTTACCGCTAGATGTTATTTTTAAATTCCGCTATTATCATTCCGCACTCTGGTATTTGGTATTGTAATAATGTACTTTTTAAGAAACTCTAATATATGAAATGGACTTGTGTTGTAACTCGTTCTCATTAGTAGATCCTTGGGAAAAATACGGATCTTTCGGGTTCTCCCTCGGGTGTGCCCGACAAATACCGCCCGCTGTAGCCGGCTTTCGGAGTGCTTAGTGTCTGGTGGAAGACGAGCGCCTCCGTAAGTGTGCTATTTTGGGCGGTTCTGCCACAGCGTGTCAGTCAATTTGACCTGCAATTGACAAGGAGAGAAAGTTTATCAGTAATTTAAGGTGGAATATGCTGGCCTTTGCCTAGACAGTTCCAAGTATGCCACTTTAGGAGCAGCCAGACGAGAAAATCGACTAAATAGCCGATACGCATAGAAATCAACTGTTACGGACAGTAGAGCTTATGGATCGCGATTGATTTTTATGTTGATAAGTACAATGCCCACAGATGTAAGTTAAATCATCAGCTAGGTGGATATTACCAGCGTGAATCATTGAGCCGATGAATCTAAACGAAAAAGGATATAGCATGCAAACAAATAGACTGTCTAGTACAAATTGATCTACAAACGCTCTGAGTCTAATTTGTTACCATCAACTGTGAGGTTCAATCGGATCGATGGTAGCTATGATGATAATAACAAACTAAAACCTTAGAATCCGTAGAACCATCTACACGTCGACAGGCTTTTCCGAAAGACATGCTATATATGTGAAAGCTCAAAGCGGATCGGCCGAAATAGCCGATTCGGGTGAAAAGAGACTACATCATGTGAATAATTGACTATTTCACATGGACAAACCTATGAACTTATTAGACCTAACCAGCTATCTCTAACAATGGGGTTCGACCGGATCGATGCAGCCATGACAAAGATAATAAATCAAACCTTTAAAGTAAACAGATCCATTTACATTTAACAGAATCATAGGGACACACTGTAGGCGTTGAAGCATAGGCGATCGGCTATTTAGCTAATGCAGGCATAGCAAACAGTTAAGGTCACGCCTAATCGAGAATAAATCTAATGACTAGCATCCTCCAATCTATAGTGCCATCAGTGGGGATCGACCGTATCGTTACAGCCATAATAGCGAACTATAGACCAGATTTAACTAACCATCAAACCTCTTCAAGATCATACATGCCTTAACCGCGTACTATGCATGATCAAGATCGAAATAAAAATAGCCGGTGAAACATAACCCATCGCTCAGAGTAAGAAGCATCGTGTTGTGACAAAGCGAACGACGGACTAAAAGGATATGAGGCCGATCTAAATCGATCTTGACCAGGTAGATTGATGTTGCTGCAAACTAATAGCAATAAGAACATCAGCAAGATCGGTAACTTAATGAATCTACCCAAAGGATGCCATCTTAGGTAGAGCCGATAACTTGACCTTAATCTAGTTCGAGCAGTGGAGGTCGACCGGATCGATGCAGCCGTACTTAAACTAGACAAGAGTCGATAACTAGCTTATACTAGAGCTCGCAGTAGAGGTCGACCGGATCGATGCAGCCGTACAAACAGAAGTATAAGCCATGACAATACTTACAGACAAGCTAGAGGTCTGCCGGACCGATGCAGCCCTGCTTGTTGAAGAACTCACCGAGATCTACTCTACTCCTACTCCTAAGGGTTGGCACGAAGCCGAAAAAAGTAAATTGTATTGGATTGATTAGATCCCCTTTTACAATAGCTGGGGTCCAATATTTATACCCGGAGCCTAAACATGAATCCTACTCAAGTATGACTCATTACAATCTTTGGTATAAAAGAAAATATTCCTAACTTAAGATAACTTTGACCCTAATCTTTCCCTTTTTGTAGAGTCCGATATGTATTTCTCGACGCCAACCGTAGCTCATTATCGTTATCTGCTGACGTCATTCAAAGAGAGCCGATTCTAGTGTCGCATCTGAATCAGCTGATATCGATCCTCATGCAATCGATTCTTTGATCAACATAATTTTGGAAGCTTCGAGTTCTCGCATTCTCCTTCCCAAATTTTGGTGTAAACAATATGTGCAACTGATGTATGTGTGGGAGGATGAGGAAAAAATTGATACACAGGTCTGTCGCGCTAGTGCCAATGGCGTGATAGCCTAAATGCACACTGTGCACATGACTGTCGTGCCTGAGTTGCTGGCACAACAAGCCTGTCGCGCTAGCTCTGGTGGCACGATGAGAAGGCAGCGGCTAGGCCAAACCATTCTAGTCTAGAGTGCTCATTGGCATGGCAGTGTCGCGCTAGGTAGGGTGGCATGGCAGTGTCGCGCTAGGCGCGTTGGCGTGGCAATGTCGTGCCAGCCCCATTGGCGCGGTAGTGTCACGCCAATGAGCCAAAGAAACCAGAAAGGTTTTGGCCTGGCCGTCCACTCCTCTTCGTGCCACCAAAGCTAGCGTGACAAGCTTGTCATGCCAGCGACTCAGGCGCGACAGGCTTATCGTGCCACCCTATGTGGCATGACAGTCCTGGCAAACAGCATTTTGCCACCCAACACTTTGTTCCAACATTTCCAAAATTAGGAACATTATGTGCTCTTCATGTTTTGAACTAAACTTCAAATTACAAGAATTGTTTACATGAAAAGCATGAATGCATGAGTGTTCACATTACCATAGCACACGATAAGGAGTTCGAAGCATTGTTCGTACAACTCAAGCTCATCATCATCATCACTTACATAAGTGTTCCATCTAGCATATACAACCACTAGTACTAAGAGTCTTCCATGTAACATAAACAAGTACTACCAAATGGCAACCCATGGTCCATTTGCAAAATATGTATAGATCTTGCTGCCTTGGCACAAAAGAAGCAGCGCTATCGTACCTGTCTTCCATCTACCATATACAAGACCTATGAAATGCCAAACCTATTGGCATTTGCAAAATATGTACTGCACCTTGTAGCTGTTGAGACACTACTCATGGTCATCGCCATCATCATGGTCATCATCATCATCATCGTCATTGTCATCATCATCGTCATCCTCCTCCTCCATGGGTGCGGGGAGATGGCCTGTTCTTCGGTAAATTATCGGGGACTACAAGAAGGAAACAATGTCTCATTGCCAACAATTGTAAGAAGACGCACAAGTCAAAACAAAATTCTAAATCAAGTACTCACATAAGCGACTGCAAATGCCTATGGAAAAAGGCCATCTCCCTCTTATCCTCGCCCTCCTTAAAATCGTAAGCCTCCTTGTTTTTATCGCCATAAGCTAATCAACTCGGCCTCGTTATTGTAAAAACTCAGTTGTCGACCGGTCACTCGAGGAAAGTCCTGTAAAATCCTATTACAGGTCTTCCATGATGGCATCTCTATCCCGTACCTCATCCTCACCTCCATCTGCTTCTCCTCCCACATCCAACACTTGCTCTCTTTTTGGAGTGGTGAATGTATCTTCAGCCTCTCCACTAACTCTCCACGACCAGTGAAGTCCTCCCAATCGCATGTCCTCCCCACCTAAGCAAACACAAAGCAATGAGCAAACAAACCTGATGGCCTATGTTCATGTAGTAACTACACCGGTTCTGTCAACTTACCCATAACTCAATGGCCCCCTATAAGCATTGCCACAGTAGTATCCGTATCCTAGCTCAGACGGAACAACTCCTTCGTGGGCATTGATGCCACACTTGCACTTACGATCCGGCATCTTTGTGCATGGCCATGGCTTAATGCCTGCTTCAAACTCCGCAAATTGATACTCAGAAGGACAGTGTGATTTGGGTCCATAGTTGTACTCCTCAAAGTCACAAGATGGGAACCCTCTCTGCAAAAAACACATGTTAGAAGTGGAACATTGTATGTGCAAAACGCATACAAGCTTAGAGATAGATTGCTTTAATGAGAACTCACATAATCTGGCAATCCACAACGATAGAAGGGAGTGAATGCTCCACGTTGGCTGGGAGTAGTTAGTTGCGCCAACACTCCACAATGGCATCTAGGAGGATTGGCTAGACGGCGCAAATCAGCGTCAACCTTCTCCACCTCTGTCATTTCTGGAGGGTTCGATGGCGGCGGAACCCAACGAACAAAATCTGAATATGGAACACTCTTCTAGGGGTCATAAGGAAACAACATAATCGACGGATTGAACATTTCATCGCCATCAATCCACTGGTAGAAGCTGCATCCCTCTAGGTATGCATCAAGTGTCGGGGGACGTCGCTTAGGTTGGCAATAGTAGAAAGCACGCCTAGCTGACGCGGGATGCCTTGACTGCTTCACAAATGCTGGTAACCCATAGTAACACAATGGTGTTGGCTCTGTTGGTAAGAAAGGATCGACAGCACCATGGTCCTTTTGATGGTGCATGAATTGGTTGTCATTTCGAACCGCCATTGAACCTATTACAAAGTAGTTGAAGAAAGCAAAGATATGAATCAATAATCATGTAAACCCATGAAGCCAAACCCTAAAACAAACTTATTGAATGTAAATGATGTCTATACATACATAGTCCAACTCATCTATACATCTAATCATCACAAAAAAACACTTCGAATAGTGCAACCCATACTGCTATCTAAACCCTAATGCACTGCCAACTAAAACCCTAATGCACTGCCAACCAAAACCAATCAAAAAAATCATAAAAGCTCAACAAGCACAACATGAACCATAATATATTATACGTGATTAGCCAAAGCAACTTTCATTCAACCAAACGAAAGCCGGTATTGCACACAACAGTCTAAACCAGAGGAGTATATAAACATCAACTAAACACCAAAAAACAACAGAGGTGAGGGAGTCATACCTCATGCACAAGACCGTTCAAATCTGAAAAGCAAATGCAAACTTGATCAAAGGCAAATAGAGGATGGGAGGAGGAGAAGAGAGCTAACAGAACACTATACTGCAGCTTCGACCAAACTCAGAGTCGGCACAGACTGGAGGGAGGAGGAAAAATGTAGTGGGCCACGCCTGGCGCGATAACGCTGTCGTGCCAGAGTCGCTGGCATGACAGGATGGGGCCGACGAACCGCCACGCCAACTATGGTCAACGCCGGGTGCCACCGTGGCTAGGCTTGTCGCGCCAGCGCATGTGGTGCGACAACGTGGGGTTGACGCGACCAAAAGGGTCACTTTTACAAATACTTATTTTAGGATTAGTATTAAAATATTTATTTTAAAATGATTAAAAATAAAAAAATCTCTTGTATTTCTGCTTGCTTGCTAGTTCAGTCCCGCAGCTGCGGCTATGCTCCACAGGTTCTTGGAAAAACACTGTAACTTTTATATAGTGCTTTGGTTGAGTCATGTGACACGGATGATTGTTGCTGGTTTGAAGGGTCTACTCTGTCGGAATCGATGTACTATCTTACTAGTATCTACTACTCTGTCCCTTATTGACTGTCGGTTGGGAAACATGTTCCTCTCACAGGCACAGGTCCCGAGCGACCAACAAAAAGGGACGGAGGGGGTAGTATGTACTTGATCAAAGAACAGCAGACTGCAGACCAGCATAGTTCTTGCTTGCCTTTAGCTAATTATTGTGTCAGTAACCTGACCCCACCTGACGACGCCATCAACATTGAGCCGGGCTGTCCACGCCCTGGCCCAAGAGGAGCCGTCGGCCCAACGCCCGCTACAACGGCCCAACCTGGATCAACTGATAGGAGATGCTAGTATAAGTAGAAGAGAGGCAGGGAGAGTGAGACAAGAACAATTGTATCAATTTACTCTATTAAATCTAAGAACTCCTCCGTCCTAATTAAAGATGGCAATGGGCCCCGATACCCGATACCCGACGGGTATTTGATCCATTAGGAGACAGGGACGGGATCATATCTTTATCCATGGGCATCTAAATGGACAAGAATCCATCCCCAACGGGTATAGCGGGTACGGGAACGTTCCCTGTTTACCCGTCCCCGATACCCGTTGGGGAACTCGACTATTTGAGCTGGCATGCGAGTATTATGCCCAAAGAAGCTCAACATAGGTATTTTGGCCCAAATCAGAACAATCATATATATAGTTTGTGTGTTATAGGAACCCTAGTTCAATTTTTCCTCACCATCTCTGCTAGCAGCACAAGCACGCCAGCCTTACGAGCGCTCGTGCCCCTCGCTTCCTCAGTTCGGTCTCTCTGCCACTTTTGCTCGTCCTCCTCGCAACCTCGCTCCTTCTCCTCGGCATCTCCGAGACTCCGACACTTATACCCGGGTGAAGAAGAAACGTCTTCAATTGCAAAGCTATGACCCCAAGTGTCCTTATTTATTGGGTATGCAGTACCCGTCGGGTATCTGTTACCCGACCGATGCCCGATAGGTACGGGGATGGGCAAGAATCTATACCCGAGACATTTAACGGAGACAGAGACAGGATGAATTCTCCGTAGCGTAGAAGAGAATGTTCCGGCGATACCCGACGGGTACATCCTCGTTGCCATCCATAGTCCTAATTCCGTGCTCCTCCTCCTCCCTGTTCTTCCCTTGCCCCTTCTCCAAGTTGTTATGCTTCTCCTTACATCGGGTATCAGAGACTCATCGTCCTGGCCACGGATCCGCCACACCACCACTATACCCGCTTCTAGAGATCCCTAGACGCCATGGATCCCCAGCTCAAGATGATCCTCGGCGAGATCCAGCAATCGAAGGTGGAGTTCAGGTGCCGTTTTGACGACCACGAGGCGTAGTGGGAGCGACGGTTCTTCGACCTCGACAAGGATCGCTGCGCTCGGGATTGGGCCGTCGACGCCCAGTTTGAGCTCCTCGAGTCGGCCTGCGATGAGCTCCAACATCTCCGAGTTGAACACATCCACGATGAGCACGATGCCCGCGTCGCCGCCCTAGAGGCCACCACCACGGATCTCGGCAAGTGGCGCCTGGAGATGGAAGGGGTCGTTGGCAACCTCACACTGAAGGTCTAGAAGATGTTCAAGTACTACGACCGCGTGGTGTTCGACACCGCGCCTCAATGGGAGCCTGGCGTCTTCCCTTCACCACCAGCGGCGTCTACTCTCACCACCGACGGTTCCAGCTACAATTCGCCCAGCGGGCACTACGTTGCAGCGACTACATGGGATGTTGGGTCCGGCATCATCACGATGTGGACCCATGTCCCGGCATCGAGTATGACACCGCCGTCCCCCTCTCATGTTCCTCTTCCTGCAATTCTAATTACCCGTCCTCCACCAGCCTACGAACCCAACCAACCTCCAGTTCCACAGCCAGCACCGATTCATCGGCCACCGCCCCACACCCACCAAATCCCTAAGCCACCACCTATTCCTAACCCAATCCATCCACCACTACCCAATTCCCAACCCACCCTCTTTTCCATTGCCACAATACCCTAGATCCCGCCCAAATCACAACAAACCTTGGTCGTCTTCCCAAATTACCGTTCCCCAAATTCAACGGCGAGAATCCTCGTCGTTGGAGGCATCGCTGGTGCATGAGCCGTTGATTCTAGGTGCACAACCCATGTTCATCAGACCTTACCGGTATCCCCCAAGCTCAAAGATGAGATTGAGCGTCAGGTCCGAGAAATGTTGACTCAAGGATTAATCAAGCCAAGCGTCAGTTCCTTCGCATCACCAGTTCTCCTGGTTAAAAAGAAGGACGGCAATTATCGCTTTTGCGTCGACTTTAGGCATCTCAACGCTTTAACTTAGAAGTCCAAATTTCCTATGCCTGTTTTTGATCAACTTATGGATGAACTTCATGATGCTCACTGGTTTTCCACACTGGACCTGCGAGCAGGGGTTCATCAAATTCTCCTCCGCCAAGGTGAAGAGCATAAAACAGCATTCCAAACCCACCTTGGGCAGTACGAGTTCATGGTTATGGCCTTTGGTCTGATAGGAGCAGCGGGGACATTCTGGGGGTGATTGGTTGCCCGAACCAGGGCGTCCGAAGGGGCATCCTACATCCCTCCGTGCACTTGCGCCGTGTTTGGTTGCCCTGCTCGCACCTTTTGCCTGCATCTTTTCATTCGTTTGCCCTCCTCCATCCCGCACGCCTCCATCTTCTGGATTTCTCCTTCCCTCATGGTGCAGGATGACTTGATTCACCTTAGGATGCAGAGACCTATGCGTCAGACACCCAAAAAAACTGATGCATGCATGCAACCAAACACAATCCCGTCTCGTACTAGACCAACAGCAAAGACAACCAAATACGACCACTTGCACAAGCTCAACTCAGCTTCTTTGGTCCTGCATAGCCCAGCCATCCTGGCTCAAGGCTTAGTCTACAACCAATCACTCCCTCTAGGGAGCCATGAATGCAACTTTGGCCCTGGGCCTTTGCCATTTTGTCATTATGTTTTTTGATGACATCTTGGTCTATAGTTCAACCTTGGAGGAACATATTGACCATCTCTAGCAGGTGTTCTCATGGCTGCGAGCAGATCAGTGGAAGCTTAAGTTGTCCAAATGCACTTTCGCCCACACGTCCATTTCATACCTTGGTCACGTGATCAGTGAAGCGGGCCTATCCACAGACCCCTCCAAAGTACAGGCCGTGGTTGATTGGCACGTGCCCTCATCCGTCAAGGAGCTACGCGGATTCTTGGGTCTGGCCGCCTACTACCGGAAGTTCGTCCGAAACTTTGGCATCATCGCCAAGCCACTCACAGAGCTTCTGAAGAAGGACAGCCAGTTTATTTGGACACCAAATCATGATATGGCTTTTCAGCTACTGAAGAACGCTCTTTGCTCTGCTCTGGTGCTGGCATTATCAGACTTCACCCAGCCATTCCACATTGACACAGATGCTTCTGGGTCAGGCATCGGTGCAGTCTTACATCAAAACGGACATCCTCTAGCGTTCGTTGTCAGGCCACTCAGTCCTCGCAATCAGGGCCTGACAGTTTATGAAAAGGAGTACATAGCAATCCTAATGGCTGTTGATCAGTGGTGCCATTTTTTACTTCAAGCCGAATTTGTCATCCATATGGATCACCAAAGTCTGACCCACCTCAATGAGCAGCGCTTACACACAGCTTGGCAACAGAAGGTCTTTGCTCGACTCCAAGGCTTGCAATATCGTATTCAATACAGGAAGGGAGTAGAGAACAGCGCCGCCGACGCCTTGTATTGCCACGTCCACCCAGAACAACTATCAGCTATGTCCTCTGTCTAAAGTTTTCCAAACGGGCCTGGCCCATCGGGCCAGCACGGGCACGATGCTGATTTGGCCCGATCCGAAAACGGCCCGACCCGGCCTCTCCCGTGCTCGTGCCAAGCACGGCACGGCCTCGTGCCCGTGCCTGGGCCGCTATGCTAGCCCGTTGGCACGGCACGGGCACGGCACGCTCCAAAGGCCGGCACGGGGTCGACACGGCTAAGAGCCGTTGGATGAAGCCCCCGGTGAGCACTGGCCGTTGGATGAAGGGCTGCGGTGGGGCACCTATATAAGCCAGGAGCCGCCCGGGGGAAGTTACTGTGCTCATTTCTTCCCCCTCCGCGCCGCGCGCACCTCGCTCTTCGGCTCTGCTCTCTCGTTCGAAACCCTAGCCGCTCACTCTCTTCTTTTCGCCGTCCGGTGGCTGGTGACAGCGGCGGTGGCTTGCATGGGCACATGGCATGGCCTTGTACACCCCTTCTCTTCTCTCTGACCGGCGATGTAGCTTAGTCGTTGAGATCTCCAATGAATCGTCTTCGTCTCTCTCTCGTCGCGCTCGCCGGACTCCGGTGTCATTGGGGCTCCGCTATGATGCGTTGAGGTACCAGGACGCTGGATCTGAGCGATGTCATCGTCGCCGTTGCCTCTGGTGCTCCGTCAAGCGAGGTGAGTTAGATGTGTTTCTTGTTCTTCTTTTTCTTCTTGATTCGTTGTTCTTCTTCACTTCTTCTTGTTGATCTTGCTTTGTTGTTTTTACTTCTTTTTCTTCTTCTTGATTTAACCCTAGATCTGTTTCTTTTTTTGAAGCCACTGGCGTTGAGGGACCGGAGGCCGGCGACGACGAGATGTCGGATGAGCAGGAGGACATCGGTCTCTCCATGACGATCAACGATGAGTTGCGCCTCTACGGGATGACCGGAGACGACGAGGACGATATTGTTGGGGATGCTGAGGAGCTCTTCGGTCGTCGTGCTGCCGAGGAGCTCAACGGCGGTACTGCTACTCACCCACTTCCCGTCGACGACGCTGACGGCCCCAACGCCGTCCAGGGCGACACTCAAGCCGCTGCTGATGACGGCTCAACCAGCCGGCCTAACCGCCCTTCTACCTCGGTTTGCTGGGAGGATTTCGAGAAGCTCTACAAGAAGGTAAATGGTAAGGATGTCAGGTATGGCGCTCGGTGTCTTCACTGCCGTAAGGAGTACTCTGCTAATTCTAAATTTGGGACTGGCCACCTTCTCCGTCATCAAGACTCTTGCCCTAAAAAGCGTGAGAAATGTCGCATGGCTCAGTCCCACATTACTTTCAATAAGGATGGTAGTATGCATAATTGGGAGTATTCTGCTGAGGTTGCTCGTGTTCAGCTTGTTCGTTTGCTTGCTAGGCTAGATCTTCCCCTACGTCTTGGTGAAACTGAGGCCTGGGAAGATTACATAAAAACTGCTCATAACCCTAGGTACTCAACTATTTCTAAGCAAACTACAGCTAGAGATCTTTTTAAGTATTTCAATGAGAAGCGTGGTCATTTGATTGATGATTTGAAGAACAATGCCATTTCATCTGTTGCTATTACTTCTGATATTTGGTCTGGAAATGCTAAAGAAGATTATTTGAGTGTTGTTGGTCATTACATTAATGCTGATTGGCAACTTGAAAAAAGAGTGCTTGGCTTAAGGCTTATAGATGCATCACATAATGCTGAGAACATTGCTGAACGTGTTAGTAATGTGCTTAATGATTATGGTATATTGAACAAGGTCTTTTCTGTTACTTTGGACAATGCCTCGGCTAATAACAAAGCTATGGATAAACTGAAACCTGTGCTTAAGGAGTATTTAGGTTCTGATTTGTTTTTGCATCAACGCTGTGCTTGTCATATCATAAATCTAATTGTTAAAGAAGCTCTGGTTGCTGTTAGTCCTTTGATTGATGCTTTCAGAACTGCAATATCATACATTAACTCTTCTAACCAGAGAGTTGCTGCATATAAGAGTTATTGCATGGCATCTGGTATTAGACCTAGGAAGTTTGCATTGGACATGGATGTTAGATGAAACTCTACATACCTGATGCTTAGGCATTTGCTACCACACAAGGAAACTTTCCATACTTTCATTGAGTCTAATTATCCTAGAGCTAAAGGTGGCCCCTTTCTTTTGACTCATGATCATTGGGCTATGGCAATTAAAATACTGGAATTCCTTGAACTGTTTTATGACTCAACAGTTGCTTTGTCTGGTGTCTACTATTCTACTGCCCCACTTATGGTTCATCATATTGTTAAGATTGCTATACACCTGCATAAGTATCAAAATGATGAACATATTAGAACTGTTGTTCAACCTATGATTGATAAGTACAATAAGTATTGGAGAACCATACCTGATCTTTACTGCATTGCATTTATCTTGGATCCAAGAGCTAAAATTAAAGGTTTTAACAAAGTGCTTAGAAAGTTAAATTTGCTTACTGATGCTGATTATTCTAATAAGCTCATGCAAACTAGAACTCTTCTCTTCAAACTGTATCATAAGTATGATGATTTGTATGGATCTGTAAGGGCCAAAAGGGCTGACCCTCCAAGCCTATCTGATAAGAAAAGAACAGCTTGGGCTGAAATATATGATGATGATGATGGTGGTGGTGGTATGGTTGGAGCTGGCTGTTCTTCTCTTCCTCCTAATCTTGATATGTCTAGGACTATTCCTGCTACTGCTTTGCTACATGCAGCAAATTCTTCTAGCAGTAGTTCTGAACTGTCTGCTTATCTGGACTGTGACACAGTGAGCCAGTGGGATGATGACTTCAACATCCTGAACTGGTGGCATCATCATAAGCTAACATATCCAGTTCTTTCTACCCTTGCTAAAGATGTTTTCAGTGTGCCTGTTTCTACCATTTCATCAGAAGCTACTTTCAGTACCACTGGCAGGATCATTGAAGAAAGGCGGCGGAGGCTAAACCCTGAGACCGTGGAGGCACTCACATGCATCAAGGACTGGGAAGCTGCTGAGTCAAGGCTACAACATATGGTGGAGGATAAGGAGCTCGAGGAGGCCTTTGAAAACCTTTATCTTGATTAGTCATTCATTTATGTAATGGTCTATAATTTTAATTGGACTTGGATGCTTTGGACCTGTGGATTGGATGTAATGAACAATTGAATTACACTAAGGGGTTGGCTGCACTCTTTTTCCCTGTCCAGGGTTTCTCACAAGGGTGAGTTTTACCTGGACAGGTTTTTAATGAGGCAGCCATTGCACAGCCCTTCCTTTTGATATTTTGTTGCCTGGTGTTCTCTTATTGATTTTGATTTCTTCATATTTGAGCTGTTCTCTGTTTTCTGAAATTTTGATGTGGTTTTGTGGGTTAGTGCCAAGGCACGGCACTAACACGCTGGACTGCCGTGCCCAGTGGCACGGCACGGCACGGTCTGGAGTGCTTAGTGCCGTGCCTGGGCCAGAGGCTGAGCACGGCGGCACTACACGGCACGGCACGGCAAGACTACCGTGCCTGACCGTGCCGTGCCATGTCTGGCCGTGCCGTGCCCAGCCGTGCTCGTGCCGTGTAGTGCCCGTGCGGCCCGTTTGGAAATCTTTATCTGTCACACATCAGTGGCTCGCAGCTGTGGTTGACTCTTATCAGTCTGACTCGTTTGCCAAGGAGTTACTTGCTAAGTTGGCGATCTCCCTAAATTCAGCACCTCCATTTTCATTGTTCAATGGAGTTCTGCGGCATAAACAGCGTATTTGGCTAGGCTCCAGCAAACCTCTGCAGCAACAGGTTCTGCATGAATTTCACGCCAGCCCGGTAGCAGGTCATTCTGGCGCTCCAGCAACATATAGCAGAATCAAGCGCCTCTTCTTTTGGACAGGAATGAAGAAAGATGTTTGGTCCTTTGTCTTTGTTTAGCCTGCACCGTCTGTCTCCAAGCGAAACCAGAACGTGTGCGCTATCCCGGCTTGCTGCAGCCGCTGCCAGTGCCATCTGCTTCATGGGAGGTAATCACTATGGATTTCATGGGAGGTACACGAATCCTGATTGTATTGAGCCTGGTGTTGCCGTTGTTCGTTTCCTACTGATACACTTTGGCTTGCCAATTCATCTATATATGTTAACTTTATATAGTAGTACAAGTATAATAACTGCTTGTAAGTGAGAGTTTTTCCTCCTTTGTTGGCATGAATCCACCAAAAAAGATCGATGTTGTTTCCCACAGTTTTTAGCCTCAGCTACAGGAACCAGGAAGCGACTGCAGTTCTTCTCACAACTACAATGAAACAAAGTTCCTCAGTTTACCTACTCACCTGTCGCAGCAGATTCGTTTGAAGTGTCCTACGCAAAAAAATACACCCTTCTGTATTTGGTTTAATGTTTATGGAACGAGATATTCTATTATCATCTAACTTCTTAGTTTTTATTTAGTCTGTGGAATGAAATAAGTTGATCTATCACAACCTCATTTCTCATAAGCTAATAATTAGTACTAGCATAAGTAACAAAGTCATTCCACTAAATCTAAGAGATAGATTCACGATGCATTACCTTATCTAGAATAGGTTGATCCCCTAAACCAAACACTCTATTATAAAAGAAGTCAACGGATAATGCTCAGTCATACATGCCTCAAGATGAAATAGTAGTGCACGCCGTACACGCCCATATATAAACAGATCACCCTATTATCTTTGTCAGCACAGCACTGTTTCCTCCATCTCCTTGCCTCGTCTACAAACATTACCTTCTACTTGGTTCAAACTAATCTGCTGATGTTGAGATATGGTTCTGCTGATCGCGGCAAAAGAATGCCGACTCTGACACTGGCACCGACATTTTCAGACGTGCATCTCTTCTTCAGTAGTCGAGAACAATCTTTTTCACAGAAGCGTACGTCCCAGCCGCCGCAACCACAGAACCCAGAACAATAATGGTGGCGATGAGCGCGACCTCCGCCCTGCTGTAGCGCGCCACACCGAAGATCTTGGGGTAGAAGATGCAGGGGAGCAGCATCGCGGCCATGACGTTGAGAAGCGAGCCGACGAGCGCCATGAGGTGGCCGAAGAAGGGCACGGCGAGCGCGACGATGACCGTGCTGACGACCAGCAGGGTCCTGACCAGCACGTTGCTTGTGTTCATTTGTTGTGCTGTGACACGTATCTTTTCATCTTTCTTTTCTCCTTCCGGTCTTCTTCTAAACAATGGCTCATGGTTCAAGGAAGGAAACCTCAAAAGCCGCGGATCCACCTCCATGCCTTCGTGTCCCACTTCGTCACCAAGGGTGAGAAGGAAGGATTTCTTATCTCTATGACTGCCTTGCATTAATCCTTTGAATATGCAGGGCTATCTCTCATGCTACGGTACATCAGCCAACTCCGACAGAGGTTGGACAACAATCGATTATGCGTGCTATTGAAGCACATCTCGCTGGGTCATCTTCATCCTCCAAGTCATATGGTAGTCAAGATGTCCGAAATCTTATCCGTGAAATGAGGGAGGCCGAAAACCTGTATTCTGAAGCCACGCGTGAGGTAGGTCGGCTCGAGCTATGTCTCGATACCGTTAAAACAAGCCCTCTCTGCATATGAAGAAGAGACCAATGTTGCTCGGATGAGAGCTGATGAAGCTCATGCTAGGGTAACATGTAAATTTTCTTTGAATAGTCTTTGCTTTTATATTCACAACTTTATCCGACAACCCTTCATTTTCATTAGATCTTGAGGAACAACTAGCTACTTCTCGTCGCGAGATCGAGGAGGCTCGTCACCAGGAATTTGACCTAGAGAATCGCCACGAGATCCTCCAACGGGCAACACTTGGCGCAGTTGCAGCAGTCAACGCCAGGGGTGTTTCTCTTAAAGATCGCCTATAGGATATCCCGGTTCATGCCAGAGAAGTGGCAACTCATGGGGTCCGCTATGGTGCCGGTGCCGCTCTGGCTGCAGCGCAACTGCATTTAGGGTACGAGCTTCGTCACCTGGAACCTAGTTTTTCCGGACACTGATCGACTAGAAGATCAAGAGGACCTGATTGAAGACTTCACTGATGCTGTCGAGGCTATCGCAGCGATTATTCATGCAGAAGATGTTGTAAACAATGTTTTCTTAGGACCCTCATTATATCTAGGGTCTTATATGTAAAGAATCTACTGCTTGAATGTCTATTTTGATCCTATTTCTTTTATTGTTATTTTTTGTTCTAAAGGAGATACTCTATGTGTAAGCTATTTTGAGCCGATAAGATTCAACTATCAAGCATCGACCCAAATACTTGGGTAGTACATATATTTTCCATTGAAGTCTACACGATAACAGATCCGTATCATACGGCGGTTTGCACATACAAAGCAACAGATCCGAGGCGCTGCCATAATCTTGCTACCTTCGAGGGTCGAGGGATGCAGATCTGCATCTCGATCCTCCGAGGTACAAAGATTATGGAATCTAAAGAACGACGCAGCACATCGCAAAACTTCACCCTCAGTGAGGTGCTCTACCTTCCATCTTGCAACCCTTACGGTGGATGCGATCTGCTTCTTGACCGTGAGAGCTGCAAGATGGAATATAATGCACCTTACAAACTTGAGGCACCCTCAATCGAGTATGGAGCCCCTGAACATGAGAGAACCAGATGATTGCAGATCTTCTGTTAACACAAGATCTGTAAGAAGATCTGCAATCATCAAGGTCAAGCTCCTATTCAATGGCAGCACCTCACAAAGGATGGAGAAGGAGCACCTCGCAAAACTTGCACCAGCATCTCAGTGAGGTGCTTTATATTCCATAATCTTGCTATCTCTGTGGATCGAGGGACGCAGATCTGCATCTCGATGATCAAGGGCAACAAGATTATGGAATCTAAAGCACCCAATCTTGAAGGTCTTCTCCAAACACTAGCATCCCTGTGAGGTGCTTTATCTCTATCTTGCACCATGCAAGGAGGACAAAGCATCTCTAGGTGATGAAGAAAGATGATTGGCTCACGAGTGTGTGGATTGAGCCTAAGAGGTGCATCCAGACCCGGGTTAAATAGGCCAACCGAAGATGGAGAAGTGCAAGTAATGGTGATGCAACTATGTTGTGGGTAGTTGGAAAATAACTCACACCGACTTTACCGTCGATAGACCAAACAGTTGTGTAGGGCCGACGGTGAAAGTGGCGACACTGGTATCTCAATCTGTAGTAGTGTCTCTGATACGGTGAGTTGATCTCTTTTCTTTGTTGATTTGTGATGAGTGCGTATATGAAAATTTTGGAGAGCAATTTAGGTTAGCTTTCCATAGATCTATGTTAAGACCATTTTTGTATTGTGCTCTTATTCCTCTGCTTATGTGTTCTGTGTTAAGAACAAAAATTGATTTTTCAATTCTACACGCTGTTTTGATAGTATGAATATTTTTAAAATATTAGGACTAACCATCTATGTGGTGTGATGGTGGGGAATGAATTTTTTGCTTCTACTCCCTTCATCCCAAATTACAAGTCATTCTAACTTTTTTGGATATTAAAAAGTTTAACTAAATTTATATAATAAAATAATAACATTTATGATACCAAATAAGTATCATTAGATTCGTTATTAATTATATTTTTATAGTATACCTATTTAATATCATAAATCTTTGTAATTTTCTCTATGATTTTTTTTCTTAAACTTGAGATGCTTCTACTCTTAAAGAGTTTAAATGACTTATAATAATTTAGAACGGAGAGTGCTATTTTCTAATAATATTTCTCCTTGTCACGTAACAAACGGGAAGACCCAACAAGCGGAGCGGAGGTAGCTGCTTGCGAGGTAGCTGCGGAGCGGGCTGGCACGATCTGACCTATGCGCAAGCTGCGGAGCGGGCCGGCCGGCCCATCTGACAATTTGGTGGTCGGCAGCCTGCACAGTGCCACCTGGTCGGACCTTAGTCGCTCCCTCGGCCCTTGGGCTTAGAGAGCCCATTCCCAGGCTACACAACACTCCCTTCTCCTTCCGTCTTCCAATAAAAGGCAGCACCAAGCCCTTGCGGCGGCGGCGTGCCCTCCCTCCTGCTTCGCCGCCTGACCCTTGCGATTCCAGCAGTCTCCTCCCGGTGAGGGGATCGATGGCGTCGCCTCAGAAGGCGAAGGAGAAGATATTGTGGCTGCACAGCAGCGACAACGAGGAGTTCGAGGTGAATGAGTCGGCGGCGATACAGTCGGTCACGCTCAAGAAAATGATCGAGGACGACTGCGCCGACAAAATCATCCCGCTCCCCAACATCACCTCCCACATCCTAGTCAAGGTCATCGAGTACTGCAACAAGCACGCCGAGCCGACCGGGCCGGGCGACGCGGTAGGCGCAACCAACAAGTCTGCCGAGGATTGGCTCTTCGATGCAGACTTCGTGAATGTCGAGCAGGACACCCTCATCGACCTCATGCTGGTGAGCCCCCACCCCTTCCCCTCGATACCTTGGATCTGATTGTACTTCCGCTTAAAGGTTAGTGGCAGATCGGTCTTTGGTTTTTGAAATATCGTCAGGTTAGGTTATGGATTTCTGTTTCTTTTTTGTCAGTATATGATTGTTGCAATACCTGAATAGGGGATAATTAGTGTGGTATATGCCTTATGATTGATGCCTGAAATATTGTCAATTGGACACTTGTTTCCTGTGGATTTCACATTTGGTAATATGGGTTACTAAAGTAGAATGTAATGAAAACGTGCGATCAGTTTATTTCAGATATCCTACTGAAGGTTACCAGGTATGCTGTTGATATGTTGTCTCAGTGCATCTATTGCTATTCATATGGTTTGTACTGCAAACTGTTATTTTGGTTTATCAGCTTGTGAACTGCGCCTCCCATGATCAGGGCTCAGTTCTGTAACATTTCATAGCTTCACATAAGTGATAAATCTTGTGCTTGTCA